>NC_137092.1:9412271-9518852 GCF_951640355.1 Cnephaeus nilssonii | reverse complement strand
GGAAGAACAGGCGAGTCCAGGAGCCGATGGGGTGATGCTCTGAGTTTCCAGGAGCGGCCGCGGTGACATCACCTCTTTACTTCTAATGCAGCATCTTTCTCTCGAAGAGATTAGTACAAATGGCAACTCTGAAAACACTTTTCCTGGGTGGGAACGTGACTCAAAGCACTGCTGCCCGCGCCCACTGACGCCAGGAGAATACTCCGATTTGAGGTCACATTCACGTTTCATGGGGACACAGATCTTTCAGTGCATGATTTTAGGAACCTCAGTATGATTCTGATTTTCTTGAAAGTTAGTGAAACCCCAAGTTTTCCTATGAAATGACTGTGCCTTCCACTTGACCACGCGGGGCGGGGCGGACCTCGGACTAGAAGGGTTCAAGTTCTTCAACGTTGCCCCGTCCCTCACTGCAGGCATGACACTGGAAACAAAGCAAATTTAAAATCTGTGCAAGGTCACTTTCTCTTCTTCCTTATTAAAGATGGTGCCTTCCCCCCCTCACCTCCAACACCCAAGTGCTCAACATGTCATTTTGGTAAGTGCCCTCCCCCAATAAATCCCCGTCACGTGCCGAGCGCGATTCTGAAGCCACTGCTGGCACTCGACTCTGAGATGGAACTTTCCTAGAGGAGCACACAGTGGGAACGGAAGAAATGCCACCATCGGAGTGTTGAGGGGGCTCACAGGGAGTCGCAGGCGCACCTCTGGCCGAGAACGTGGCGTTGGTACAGCTGGCTTTTCCTGGAGGATCATCTGTGGGACTAAAGACACGCGGAGCTCAAGCCCACCAGGAGGCTGCAAACCAAGCCGAGGACGCAGATGACGGGAGGGGGCCTCGGGCCACACAGATGCTGGGCTTTCCACTGCGCAGACCAGCGCGCCTCACAGATTCCTGGCGCGGAGTGACCGGTAAGGGGAGAGGTCAGATAGGGTATAAGGATGAATTGTAAGGACCTAACCAATGAAATCTTAAGGGTGTTTATCTTCGGTTACTAAAACGGTGAGAAAAACTTTTCACACATCTGCCTTTAGGTCCTGATGAAGCAACAAGCAACAGCAACCCGATTGGACTTCTAGAAACAAGTGGGTTTGCCTCTCTGGCTGGGGATTGGAGCGTCTGGCCAGAGGTCGTGATTCTGGGCTAAACCCGGATTTCGGACACAGTGACGTCTATTTCCTCAATGCAAGGATGGCCTCGCTCATGAAATCCCTTCTCCAGCTCGCTCTGTGCCTGCAAACAGTCAGTCCCGAAGCTGAGCACCTTCGACCTGTGTCCGAGCCCAGCTCTCTTGAGTTCCCGGCAGAACCTGCCTTCGCCGGAGGCACAAAAGATGACCTCCTGCTCAGGAGGAGGAACCTGGGGCCTCTCACTTGATCATGTGAGTCCCTTCGTCCGCATCGTAGAATTCTTCCTCTTCACTCTCACTCCCCGGAGCGCTCCCCTTGTCCACGGACTGCAACAGGAGAGGAGAGCGGTGTGAAAGGATGTCATGACGTTTCCAAATGAAAATTACTATCGAGTGTCTGACTGACACATGTCTGTGTCCTCCTAAGAACTAGCCCCAAGGTGTCCTAAGAAAGCTAATGAACCATCGATCATCTTTATTTCTCTGAAAAGTACCTATTACACCCCACTTTGTTTTCCAGCAGTTTTGCTCAGATCTGTTTCATCTAACCAAACACACTTCCCCCTCTCCTGCCAAAAGAAAAATTACCATCATCGGCCCAGCCCGTGTGGCTCGGTGGTTGAGCATCAACCTATGAACCAGGACGTCACGGTTGGATTCCTGGTCAGGGCACATCCCGGGTTGTGGGCTTGATCCCCACTAGGGGCGTACAGGAGGCAGCCGATCTATGATTCTCTCTCATCATTGATGTTTCTGACTCTCTATCCCTATCCCTTCCTCTCTGAAATCAATAAAAATACAGGTTAAAAAAACTATCATCATCTAAGTGGTGGTTCTGAATGCTTACCGCACGGCCATACCTGTGGGACAGCGAAGGTCTGCAAAGACAGAGCTTCCTCCCCCAGCCTCCGGTAGGAGTACACCTGGAGGTCGGAAACGGTCTCTAGCAATGGGGCGTTAAGGGTTTCTGGCAATAACAGACTCAGCAGGCCCGAGGTCAGGCCCGTGGCTCCAAAGACAATGAAAGGTAAAGACCACTGCACATATTTCTGTGGGGCAGGGAGTGGAATGGGAACAAACAAAAAGTCAGCATTAGTTTCCCTGGAGATGACCTGCCCCGCTTCCTGCCCCGCCCACGCCTCCCCAGGAATAACTACAAACACGTCTCTCCCCCAGAGGAGGGCCCTGGGGCTGCTGCTCCCTCAGGCGCGGAGGGGAGTGAGAGAGTAACAGCACTGGGGTCAGAGCAGGCTGTGCTCTGCCTGGAGCACCCACTGTGGGCGGGGCAGGCCAGCCCCCACGGCCAGAGTTCGCAGGGAACCTGGGGCTCAGCTTTCGTTTCAAGGGGGGGGGGGGCAGCTTACAGCACAGTGACCTCCACATACTCTTCACTTAGGAGACGCCCCTGATATTAGCTGCTGGTGAACTTGAACGTTCTCAACCCTGGAATCAGCCAAACCATCCCTACTTGCTCACGGATTCACTTTGCACCATAACTGAGGGCTTAAGCAGTGGTTCTCAATCTTTCTAAGGCCGCGACCCTTTAATACAGTTCCTCATGTTGTGTTGACCCCCAACCATAAAATTATTTTCGTTGCTACGTCATAACTGTAATTTTGCTACTGTTAATGAATTATAATGTAAATATCTGTGTTTTCCGATGGTCTTAGGCTCTACACAGACATTTACATTACGATTCATAACAGTAGTAAAATTACAGTTATGAAGTAGCAACGAAAATAATTTTATGGGTGGGGGTCACCACAACATGAGGAACTGTATTAAAGGGTCGCGGCCTTAGAAAGGTTGAGAACCACTGGAAAGGTACAGACATCCTGAGAAGAAAGAGAAGCTGAGAGCACCCTACGTGTGCACGTGGCTGGAAACTGCCTGCGCAGAACAGGAGAGGGCCAGGGAGAGATGGGAGCCCCTGTTACGGGGCTTCTTTACCAGCGCACAGGCTCAAAGATAACAACGCAGGTAAAACAGCCCTTGTGGGTGCTGCCGGGTCGTGAATTCCTGACCAGGGGCTGCTCCGCATCAGGGCCTCGGGGTTGGGCAGGACCACTGCTAGGGAAGACGGCCTCTCGAGTTACACTTTTGCTGATTTTTCAAAAGTGAAGAGATGATGGAAAAGGAAGAGGGGTGAGGGGGAGAGGGAGAGGAGAGAGGACGGGGGAGCAGCAGGATCTCTGACCTCTGGCCACCTCTGGGCAAACACACGTCCAGCACACGGATGTATTGCTCAATCAAAGTGAACACACACTCTCGCCTCTTCTCTGCTCGGCGGGAGCCAACAGAGACCCAGAGCTGGGTCTCCATGCTCCAGGGGAGCAGCTGAAGGTGGGTCTCTTTAACCATAAACCCCTCATGTCAGGCACGCTTTACAGCAGGGAACTCATAGGAGTCCTTCGAAAGAAGGGTCTTATAACCTCAAATTAAGCATGAGACACGGAGAGAGATACTCAGAAAAAGGAAGTGCATCAAAACAAGGAACAGCTACAGTGCATTTCAGAGACGTCCGGGACTAGGAAGCGGCGGGTGATGGACAGTTGTCCACAGAACATCCACAAGCGCCGCCCCAAACCTGTTCCCCTCGCGTCTAGGCGGGAAGTCCTAGGTCAGACCCGGCAGACGGCCCGGTCTCCGCGGGCTCCGAGCCGAGCCTGAGCCCTTCCTGGCGGGAAGGATTCGGGCTGTCATTTCAGTCTAACTCTTTGCTCTGTTACATTTAGAAAATGGCAAAAAGTATTAACAGACACACTGCTAGGCGTATTTCTCTTCTGAGTTTCTTTTCCAAGTGGTGTGCCTGGGGGAGGTATGTAACCTCTTCCTGCTGCACCCTCACCCTTCACGCAGGGTCGCCCGCCGCCCGCCAGTGTCGCTGTGACCGCAGGAGGCGACATACGGAGGGAGCTGAGCACGGAGCCCGAACACGGCAGACGCCTCATAAACGTTCGCTAATGGACTAGCTTGTGAATGGGGACAAGAAGGGACAAGCTGGCTTTAGCTGAGTGTCCGGTGAACACGGATGAGCGGAAAATCAGAGCGGGGGGTGGGGGGGCGCGGGGAGATGAAAGCATCCTGGGTAGGAGTCCATCCGCCCTGCAGACCCTGCCTCTAAAAGGTTAGAGTTAGACTGAAATGACAGCCCGAATCCTTCCCGCCAGGAAGGGCTCGGCTCGGCTCGGAGCCCGCGGAGACCGGGCCTCTCTGCAGGGTCTGACCTAGGACTTCCCGCCTAGACTGGCTGGGGGACAGGTTTGGGGCGGCGCTTGTGGATGTTTGTGGACAACTGTTCATCACCCGCCGCTTCCTAGGAGTCCATCCGCCCTGCAGACCCTGCCTCTAACAGGTACACGTTCCCGGGTGCGTCAGACTGATCTTAAATGGCAGCAGTCCATGACCTCGTTCTACTCTAAAGCACAGGCATTGCCAAAGCAGAGGATCAGGAAAAACAGGGCGAGGAGGAACCAACCAACCAGAGAGGGGACGAAGGGAGCAATGATCCCACCGACGCGGGAGAACATGGAGCAGGTGCCAAGACCGACGTTCCTGAAAGGCAGAAGAAAGGTACAAATGCAGTGAGTTCCAGGGGGACAATGTGAAGACCCTGGGGTGTGTGTGTGGGGGGGGGCAGTGGGCCTAGAATAACACCCTGCAGCACACACACGGGTCCTGGAGAGCAGTGCCGCCCACGAGCCCTGTGGTGCTGCCAGTGTCTGCGACTGACCACCCAGCGTGGACGCCACCAGACGCAGCTCCGGAGCGCTCCAGTGGGACTAAGGATGAGGAACTGAATTTGTAACTTTTTTTTTCATCCTCACCTGAGGATATTTTTCCATTGATTTTATTTATTTATTTATTTATTTATTTATTTTAGAGAGAGAGAATGGAGGGGAGGGAAGAGGGGGAGAGAGGGAGGGAGAGAAACACTGATGTGAGAGAGACACACCCATTGGTTGCCTCTCACACACACCCCTGGAAAGTGCCGACTGAGGGAACCCGGCCCAGCTCACAGAGGCGGTTCTGTGAGGACTAAGATGCACCCCGGCCCTTCAAATTTGTTTGTTTTTGTTTTCAGGCCTATTTTATGTGGGGAAACTTGGGGTGGAATATGTTCTTTTTAATATAAGCATGTCCTACTCATTAAATCCACCTACTATGTATAGCTAATATTTACTTATTACTCTATGGAGTTGTCCTCTTTAAAATTTGTATATCTTATAATGTTATTAACCAATGTTACCCCAATAAACTTAATTTTTAAAATATGTGTATTTTGCGCTAAAATGTAGGCTTGTGAGAGCAGGGACTTGGTCCTCTTGCCTGTCACGTACCTAGACATGGGATGGGTGACTTTATTAAGAAATGAAATCACGAAAATGAGACGACATCCGAGCACTGTTTGAGCTATCGGACATGTCCAGAGCACAGTCCTCGTCTCACGACTTCCATGAGAGGATTCAGCTCAAGTTAAGCCACAATTCCTTCACCAAGGAGCCGAGAGCCACCCACACAGAGTTTCTGAGCTCCCCCTGCCTCCTGACCTGCTGCTGGCCGCACTGGGATGCAAGCCTCTAGGCCACAAGGCAGGCTGTGTGTGTGGGACGGAGGCTGTGTGTGTGATGGAGGCTGTGTGTGTGGGACCGAAGCTGTGTGTGTGGGACCGAGGCTGTGTGTGGGATGGAGGCTGTGTGTGGGATGGAGGCTGTGTGTGGGATGGAGGCTGTGTGTGTGGAATGGAGGCTGTGTGTGTGGGATGGAGGTGGTGTGTGGGATGGAGGCTGTGTGTGGGATGGAGGCTGTGTGTGGGATGGAGGCTGTGTGTGGGATGGAGGCTGTGTGTGGGATGGAGGCTGTGTGTGGGATGGAGGCTGTGTGTGTGGAATGGAGGCTGTATGTGTGGGATGGAGGTGGTGTGTGGGATGGAGGCTGTGTGTGGGATGGAGGCTGTGTGTGGGATGGAGGCTGTGTGTGTGGGATGGAGGCTGTGTGTGTGGAATGGAGGCTGTGTGTGGGATGGAGGCTGTGTGTGGGATGGAGGCTGAGAGGCGTACCTGATGACTGTGGGGTAGAGCTCAGAGGTGTAGATGTACACAACGTTGAAGGCGGCGCTGATGGTCAGCTTCCCCAGCAGAGACAAGGACCGGCTGTTCACCACGGCGAACACGCCCGTGTCTGAGGAGCAAAGGGTGACACACGGGAGGTCGTCGGTGGAACGAGGCTTTTAAACGACACATCTCGTTCTGAAGGAGGGAGGGGCACTAACGCGGATCTCGAACAGCCAGGAGGGATTGTCACTGAACCCGCGTTCAGAGGTTAGCGCTCACTCACACACGCATGCAGGTGTTTCCCACTGTGCTGTTCCACGGTCTCACATGCTGAGGTCACTCTGTGACCAAACCCGCACTCCCTCCTGACGGACAGGGCTCCCCGAAAACTCCCTTACTGGAGGAAAGTAAGCCTCAGGGAATTGTCCGGTTCATGGACCACAGATCTTAACTGCGTCTCCTTTCTTCCCAACCTTGTTCAACAATCAATCCTGTAAAACGGTGGTCAGGCCTGGCCGGCGTGGCTCAGCGGTAGAGCATCGACCTATGAACTAGGAGGTCATGATTCGATTCCTGGTCAGGGCACATGCCCAGGTTGTAGGCTTGATCTCCAGTGTGGTGCGTGCATGAGGCAGCCAATCAATGATTCTCTCTCACCATTGATGTTTCTGTCTCTTTCTCCCTTCGCCCTTCCTCTCTGAAATCAATAAAAATATATTTAAAAAATAAAAAATAAATAAAACAGTGGTCAGAACAAGTGCTAGCAGTGAGAGTTCAGGCTGACAGAGAAGATGAGCAGGGGTGAGGGCTGAGGGCCAGGAAAACACCTCTTCCATTGGCCATCCTTGGTGTCTCATGGCAAAAATAAGGAATAATCCCATTAAATCACTACCAGAGATATGAAACCTTAATGTTCGTGAAAAAAACGAGAATTAAATATAGAACCACTTTCAATCCTTCCTCCTCCCCAACTTACTTGAGTTACTAATCAATGATATTTGAGTTTCTTAATGTCCCGTTTTCACATAACATGAAGAAATACATTTTATGCCAATTCACTTCTCTATCGAAAATACAATCAATTTTCCTGTGGTTCTTTCCTTTATTAGCAATATCCCCTCTGGGACTTTATAATTTAACTAGAGGCCTGATGCACGAAATTCGTGCAAGGGGCTCGGCCCTCGCAGCCCCAGCTACCTCGAGGCCCTGTGGCCCTGCCCACTGGTGGTTCAGAAAGGTCATTCTGCTGTCCAGTCTAATTAGCATATTAGCTCTTTATTATATAAAGTAATTCTATTGCATAGAAAATCTCTCATGCCCCATAATTTATATTTATTTTTTTAATTTTAAGAGGTATTTTGTATATACTGTTCAACTAGCATTTACTGACAATTGAGTGCGGTATTAATATAGGATTGTTCCCTTTCAAACATAGTTAACCTCTCCTCTTCAACTCACCAGCTCCTACCTTCAAAATAGCCAATTTCTCCCAAGAGAAGAACAGATGCTCATCGTCTCTATTGTGCTTTCCCCCTTCACTATCACACGTCTCCGGTGAGTGACCACCCTCCACTTCCTCAGAGGCAGCTGCCCATCACTCACCACCGTCTGGCTCCCAATGCCATCCTCCCCTGAAACGCTTGCTCTTGAAGGTCAAGAGCGATGTCCTGATCACCAAGGTAACTGCCTCGCATCTCCTTGACATTTTTGCCCAATAGAACACGCCTGGCCCCTTTCTTGGGACTGCGTGCATGGCTCACACAAACCACTGTTCCCTTAAATAACTCCAATATGAAATGTCCTCTCCTTCCTTTGACCTTCACTGCCCCTATTTACCAATCCACTCAACTGGCACGCTCCAGGCTCTCTTGCAGGTGCTGGCTCTTCCATCCGGGCTGCCTACAATATATTTCAAGTTATCGCAGGCGAAGGCGGGGTCTAGTTTGCTCGCAGCATCTCCCATAGTAAAATGCTCCGTATTTGTTGAACGAATCGGTGGAAGGACCATAACAAGGATTATTGTTTTTATAAAGTTTTATTTTGATAAAAGAAATCTTATCCTGTAGAGGTTATTTTTCTTGTAAACTTTTCCTGGAGTGGCCCTTAAAAGGCAGTTCCTTCTGTATTTCAGTATTTAACAGAATGTAGCAAATACTTATTTTGTTGTTGTTAATCCTCATGCTAAGGTATATTTTTCCATTGACTTTCAGAGAGAGTGGAAGGGACGGGGAGAGACAGAGAGAGAGAAACACATCAATTGGTTGCCTACTGCATGGGCGAGGGATGGAGCCTGCACCTGAGGTACATGCCCTTGACTGGAATCGAACCCGGGACCCTTCAGTCCATGGGCTGATGCTCTATCCACTGAGCCAAACTGGCTAGGGCTGCAAATACTTTTATTTAGCACATGAAAGAAAAAGTATATTCTACTGCATAGAAAATCTCTCATGCTCATAACTTATTTTTTTAATTTTAAGAGGTATTTTGTATATATTGTTCAACTAGCATTTGCCTACAATTGAGTGCAGTTTTAAAAATATTACTTGTCATGCACTATTTAATCCTCATGAGAGGGACTAATTCAGAGAAAAGAACCTGTGTGAGGAGGAGGCCTGTCATACACGCTTTTCTACAATATGTTTCACCTCCGCTGCTTGACAAGGAAATAAATCTTCATTTGCTTTAAAGATGGCGCCCTGCACACCGCGGCCCAGCACTGCCAGCCCGGCCATCTGGGCTTCCCCTCCTGCCAGGCTCTCTGGAAGAAGACGTTTGCGATTGGAAGTACTGGCTATATTATGTTAAGCCTCGGGGTGCTTCTGGAAAAAGATTCCTGCCTCTCCGCATCTCTCCCGAGTTCTGTATCTAGACCCTTGTTAGCTAACAATTTCAATTAAACCAATAGTGCGGGCGGATTAAATCTTCAATTATTTTCCAGAAAACGGAGCGCGTCAGGAAAAGGTATTGGGCGGCACCGAAGCACACAGGAATGTGCACATGTGCCTGATTGCCAATGACTCTGGGTCTGTTTTCAACCCACACCGGAGGGCATCTTTCAGAGCTGTATGGAGACACACCACCCTTTCACACCAGCCCGGGGGCTGCCATACTGAAAATGGACGTCACAGACAGCTTATCACCTAAACACCCACGCGATCCAAGGCTGGACGAAGTGCCCCTCCCCCGCGAGGCTCCGGGCACTTCCAGCTGTGGCGCATCTGGGGAGCCTGGCTCAGCCACATGCCCACAGAGCATTCCCATCAGCCAGCCACCATTTGTTGAAAAGATTACCTTTTCCTCAATGAATTGACTTATCTCTGTTAAAAATCAACTAACCATGTGTATTTTCTCTATGTATAACTAGATAAAATATTTTCTAAAGGTGAATAAAATCTCAACCTCATTCTCAAAAAAAAAAAATAAAAAATCAACTGGCCATATATGTGGATCTATTTCGTACTCAACGCTGTTCCATGATCTATACAACCAATCCTATGCCAGTATCATACTTTTTTTAATCGGGTAGGGTAAGTCCTCTAACTTTACTTTGGGGATTCTAGATCCTTTGGATTTCCATAAAATTTTAGGTGTCAAATTGTCATTATCAATCAACAAAATGAAGTCTGCTGGAAATTTTATTGGGATTGTGATGAAAATGGATTGATTTGGGGAGAATGGATATCTTTTTTTAAAAAAATATATTGTTATTGATTTCAGAGAGGAAGGGAGAGAGAGAGAGAAAGACAGATGAGAATCATTGATTGGTTGCCTCCTGCATCAAGGGTCGAGCCTGCAACCTGGGCTTGTGCCCTGACCAAAATTGAACCATGACCTCCTGGTTCATAGGTTGACACTCAACCACAAGCCACGCTGGCCAGGAGAGAATGGGTATGTTAAACAATATTTTCTGATTCTTGATCATGGTAATCTCTTCATTTATTTTATTATTATTACCACCAGTTCATTTATTTAGTCTTTATATCTTTTCAATGTTTTACATTTTATAGTTTTCTATAAGACTTACACATATTTTATAAAATATATTCCTAAATACTGTATATTTTATTTTATTATAAATGGCATTGTTTTGTTTCAATTTTAAATTGATTGTTGCTAATATCTAGAAATAACATTGTGTGTCATATGACTTTGCTATACTCACTAATTCTAGATTTTGGGGGGTGTATTCTTAAGATTTTCAAGGGAGACAATTGTGAATTAAGAGACTTCTTTCTTTCCAATTTGGATCCCTCCTCATTTCTTTATACCACCTTACTGCATTTGCTGGTAGCTTCAGTACTATGCTGCATAAAAGTGGTAGAATGGACATCCTTGCTTTTTCCTGAACTTAGGGAGCATGGCTCAGGTGTGCTAGTCCAGAACACAGGTGAGAACAGCACTAGCTACACCATTCCTACACGGGCCCAGGTAAGGGAGATAAAGATGCCTCAAGGGACCTTTCTGAAGCTGTGTTTGCAGAGCAAAGTTTCCAGAAAATGCTTTACTCATACTTTACATGAGACTCAGGCAATGCCCATCGTCACCAGCAGTGCATGTTCTGCTTTTTGTTGCTATTCATATGATTGGGAGTATTGGTGGAGATACGGAGAGGTGCCAAAGCCACCTCTGACCACCACCGGTGACTCTGAGGTCCCTGCTCTTGATGGGCCGGAATGACTGTAACATGTGGCCCTGGACGGAGCTCCTTTCTGTACGGAACTAAGCGGTCCCCCTCCTCCTCAAATCTGCAATCCTAACAGCACAGTGCTGCGGCCCAGACACCCCAGATGGTAGCTTAATCGCCTGAAAGAATTAATAGTGCACCTCGAAGCACATTATTCACCCAGAGAGCAGTTCAGGCGAGGGAAGAATCTGGCCCATTATACCCCACACAATTGCTCAGTAACATGCAATCACAGGAATGAAGCCTGGCATATGGTAATCTCCCGGCTAGATGGAGATTCATTGTAATAAACGTGCTGCTCAGAGCCCTTCAGTGGGAACCCAGAAGGCCTACCTTTCTTTTCTGGAAGAAGCATTACAACGAGACAAGCCAGTCCTCCCAGGCACAGAAATGCTGCCAACGTCCGCCTCCGACCAAACCTGGGTAACAGAAAGCAATGGCCCGTTTCTCTTGAGGTCATGACCCACTCATCTGCCTCTTCCCCCAGCCTTCCTGCTAAACGTCCTGTTTCATGGTACACGCTCATCTTTTCTTGAGGAGTGGGCAGCAAACGTGACTGCCCAGGACATAAAATACATAGCCATCGTAAGACAAAGGGAAAGTTGGGGGGCGGCAGGCTTGAATAATGTGTAAGGGGAAGAAAACCATTCTATTTGTGTGTGTACTATGTTCCAGGCTGTTTTAAAGGCTTCCTACCTATGCCCTTCTTAATCCTAATAATCAACCACACGGCATGTACCGCTTGTTCCGTTCCCCGTCTCTCAGAGAATGGAGCTAAACCACGGGAAATAGAGCCTATTCTGCTGCTCGCTGTAGCTCACAGGAGTCCTGTAACTATTTCAATTTCTGGTTACTTGAACCTTAAGCAGTTAACATTTTAAACACTGTCCTTTCTCCCTCTTAGAAATACAAACAGAAAAGTTTTCTTGTTGGTGGGTCAGAATTAGGTGACATTTATTGCCCATTTATTGGGAGAAGCAATTTTCAAACAAGAGCTCTAGACTTGGGAGAAAGATATTCAGATAAGTAAGCCCCCTTTTCTGGGGCTGCAGCTTTCGAAATCCTCTGTCAGGAAATGCAGTGTTGCCTGTAATTTTCATGACACCTTCACCAGGGGGATGTTACAACCCCTCCTTTAAGGATGAGGACATGGAGGCTCAGGGAGGGAACCTGTCAAGGTCATAGGACTGACACATGGCTGAGCCTGCATTTGAACCCCGGCCTGCCTGACCCCAAAGCAGCAGCCCTTCCGCCTGTCCCCGATTTCAATCCTGACTCTGGTGGCAGGAGCTGGGAGGCCGGGAAGGGTGTGGGTCTCCCGGTCACCTTGCGTAATTTAACAGTCAGCATCCAACGCCTTTCAAGCGACAGGTCCCATGCTCAGCAGGCACTAGGGACGCAAAGACACCTAGGATGCCCTCGTGGACAGCGTCCTGAGAACACTTTAAGTGGCTGTCAGAGGCACGCACAGGAAGCCAGAAAGCGCAAAGGGGGGTGGCTGGCACGCTGGGGATGCTGGGACAGATCTCTGAATACGCTGCCTAACCCGGCTCTTGGACCACAATGAGCATGAGCTTCTTCGCGAACAGAGTGGCAGTGGAGAAAAGCCTTCAACTGAGCCGAACCCAGGCCCCCATTCCCAATGTGCTGCGCCCACTCTCCTTGCACCAGCGCCAAGTGCACGGCGGGAGGAGTGCTGCTTGGGTGAAAGTGACGGTTTCTGGAGAACGAGAAGCGACACAGTCCAGCGGATCCCTAGCTCACACTAGCGAGGCTGCTAGCTGCCCGGGTCAGGGGCTCCGTGACAGGAGGGATCCGAGAAAAAAGAGGAAAGGGTGCTCTACAGAAGAACTTTAAGAAGTATTTCAAACTGTGTCCACTAACAAGGAGCAGCGAAACAGGCTATATTCTTCCCCTGGACCAAGTCACTGAAGAGGTGGGAAACCCCTTTCCGTTCCTCCAGTTCTTTGTCCTGAACTAAAGGACAGCGATGGGGCAGGTGGGCTTCTATTTCCAGCTACATGGAGCCACCAACCCCACTGCTGGGACGACCATGTCATGCAGAGATGACTCCAAAGCCGTCAGGATATGACGCCTTTTAACACTGGATGGCAAGCCCACATAAGCACTCGTAAACATGAAGGCCTAGAGGTCCTGTACAAAACATGAATCCTGACTGTGTTCAGTCAGAAAAGAATTCTAATCACTGTGGTATAATTACCAGATACTATATGTTGGCAAAGACAGTCATATTTAAGGATTTACACATATGAGTGTGTGTGTGTGGGGGGGGGGGGGGCCTGGGGGAAGTGGTATACTCCAATCTTCACCCATACTCACCATCTGTGGTTAATCAAGTAGATGCAGAGAGGGTAGGAGGGGATCTCTATAAGGCCAGACAGGGCCAGGTTGGCGTAGAGGTTCCCGCCCAGGTCACCTGCACTCAGAGTCAGGCCGTAGTACACCAGGCTGCACACGAACCTGCAGGAGGAGGGAAGGGACAGAGGGAACGCTCATGGGTATCTGCCGGAGACCCCAATGCCGGTTCGGTGTACTGCGATCTGCCTCAAGCAGTGGGTCTGACTCTCCCACTAACATTTCCGTCCTGATCTACATTTCTGAGCTGGAAAAGACGAAGGATAAAGGGCCTTGGAAACCACTTGTGTAGATGCTGGTCGAAGCAAAGGCGCGGCTTGCTGAGAGAGAAAACACAGCATTTCTGCACCGAATAGCAGACGGGACTCCAGTCTTTATCTAATACAAGTTATAGAATTCTTGCCCTAGGCAATTGCTGTGAGATTATCAAAATGACTCTAGAAAAGAAGTCCCAGGAGAAAGCCGACAGAGAGTGGCGTTGAGGACGTGGGCTGAGAAGTGACTGGATCGCCAGTGTCACCTGTGGGCCAGAAATGACTGGCACCCCAACCCTTGCCAGGCCCTCAGCCCCACCCGGCACTCAGCAGGTGCACGTGCTGCAGACACAGAACAGGAGAAACGGCCCGGGGATGGTGGAGGCAGATGACCCACTGGGGAACGGCCCTTTGAAAAGGTGTCTTGCTGCCCTGGCCGGTTTGGCTCAGTGGATAAAGTGTCAGCCTGTGGACTGAAGGGTCCCAGGTTCGATTCGGGTCAAGGGCACATGCCCGGGTGGCGGGCTCGATCCCCAGTAGGGGGCATGCAGGAGGTAGCCGATCAATGATTCTCTCTCATCATTGATGTTTCTACCTCTCTCTTCTCCTCTCCCTTTCTCTCTGAAATACCTCCTAGGACCTAGGTGGTATTGCTGAAACACCTCCAAGGTAGCAGGCATTGTCCCCGGCCCTGAGCCCACCTCCCCTTCCCAGGAACCAGAGCCAGGCGCTAAGCCAGGCACCGTCCTGAAGCTGCAGGGCGGGGCTTCCTCAAGCACAGGGAAGGGAATCGTGGCAACGACTGTGTCTAGGAAACTGCATTCTTAAAGCAAAATAGAGCAGAACAAACAAAACACCCCCCTGAAACGAGGCTGCAGGACACGTGCACACATTCCGTAAACCGCCCATGCCTCCGCACACAGGGAAACGCTGGGCTGTGCAAGGTCGCCAGGTGTTATGATGTCGCAATTCGCTCTGCCAAGTGTTGACTGCGGGGAAGTTCTCACGGGCTCCCTCTGGCTTTCCTTAGACAGAGTCTAATGAGCTGCGGCTCTGACGAGATCAAGGAGAAAGGGAAAGCTTCCTTTCCATCCCTGCCAATACGCGGAGCGGCCCAAGTGCCCTGGGTGACAGTAACAAGGAGAAGGAGGGAGGAGGGGGAAGGAGAGAGGAGGGAGGAGGGAGAGGGGACCTGCAGCTGGACTGCCTGGTGCTCATGCCTCTCTGGCCAGGGAGCCCGCGCAGCAGCTAGTTCCATGGCTTCTTACTGGGCAGAGCTGTCACGCGTGTACTAAGGGCCACGAGCAGTGTGGTAGCCAGGACATCACAGGTAAGGACGCAAGGTGCCACCGAGCTGTCGGTTTCCCTTGTCCCCTAGCACCCTGCCCGGACAAAGGACACGAGCTGGGAGACGTGGGCATGCAGGGAACCTTTCAAAGCCAAACCTGAGCACACAGCACGGGAGCTGCTAACCTGAAGTCCTACCTGCTCTAAAGTAGACA
This sequence comes from Cnephaeus nilssonii, assembly GCF_951640355.1. NCBI lineage: Eukaryota > Metazoa > Chordata > Mammalia > Chiroptera > Vespertilionidae > Cnephaeus > Cnephaeus nilssonii. The sequence goes on along the minus strand of NC_137092.1, from coordinate 9,503,852 downwards.
CATGTGGACCTGAGCAGTTTGCTGAAATATTTTAAAATCCTTTCTCCCTGCCGTAGAGACCCTGCCCTTCCAGGACGCTGCTCCTCACGTGCTGCAGGTGCTCGTGCGTATCTACTCTGCAGAGAAAACAGAAATCCCCGGGAAGGATCCCAGCCAGGGAAGCACACGCCCGTTTAAACCAAGCCGCGATGGTAGCAACCAGGGCGTGAGTGAGCAAAGCCAGCTCAGGGCACGGGAGGAACTGCATTACCAGCTGGGGGTGACAGAGAGGGGAGGGGAGGCCTCAGCCCCAAGGCGGGCTCGCTTGCTTGTTTCCTCGATGGCAGAGCCGGTCGCTGGGATGAGTGAGGACAGTGATTAAAATCACTGCCATCCTCGTGACGGGCCCCAAACAAAATTTAGAACACTCACGCAATCTTTAACAGTATATTCAGGGTGCCAAACGACCATTTAAAAAGGCACCGCGGAGGGAGATAAGCCCAGAAACAGATGCTAACACAGGGAGTCATCACAGGTGGCCGTCTTTAATGGCGGGGATCACAGGAAGGATCCAGAGCTTTCTAGCACCTTCCGGGAGAACCGGTGTGTGCAAGGACATGTCTCTGTTATTGTGGATTTTACAATTCTGAGCCCGGGGGAGAGAATTTCATTTGCGAGCAGTCCCTTTGGTTGTGGAAGACATGATATAAGCATGGACGTGCTCCGCGGGCTCTAAGTCCAGTCTGTGTGTTTTCTCACCTGTTTATGTTTTACCCCCCGAAGGCCAGGACCCCAAAGTTACTATGCCTCGAAAAAATAAAACATGAAAGACAGACGTAAGTACTCCCCGAGAAGCAGGGGCTCCTTCGAGGCAGAGGGCTGGTCTGTCTGTGGGACACACACAGGGAGAGTGTGTGAAGCCCAAGGCACCTGCCCGTGCTCTGTGAGCAGTTACAACAGGGAGGATCTCAGACAGCAGCTGCGTGGTCAGGCTACGCTGTCGACGGTCCCCTTCATCTCCATGCTCGTGTCCTTTGTGCAATGTGCCAAGCACCTGTGCCACGCCACTGGCACCGGGAGGGAGGGGCGGTCGGTGTGACCCGGCCCTGACCACACACAGGCGGCGGCCAGTGCTAGGTGAGTCAGTAAAGAGAATCCTGATATAGAAAATATCGCCACAGCTTCTTATTCCCGATCCTCCCATTGCTCTTCACTTTGGACACAAGATCGCGTTCCTATAAAATGATTCTCCTTTCTCCCCACAGGACGATGTGGGTGTCCACTGCAGCCTTCGTGGTCAACACGTACAAACCACAGCACACAGTCCTCCGGGCCAGTAAACCTGGTGTTGACACCCAGCGCTGGACCAGATAATGCCATACAGGGATGCCATACAGGGTGCAGCCCAAGCACAATGTGCTATCCCACCGCCCGATGCCAAAACCAAAGCCTATATAGAAACACTTCCGTTTCTGCTATGCTTGCTTGCTTTCCTTCTTTAGAAATTTGATTTCAGAGAGAGGAAGGGAGAGGAGAGAGAGAGAAACATTGGTTGGCTGCCTCCCACACGTGCCTTGACTGGGAATCGGACCTGCAACCAAGGTATGTGCCCTGACCGGGAATCAAACGGCCACCTTTTGGTGTATGAGGCTCCGACCAACGGAGCCACACTGAGCAGGGTCCGGTGTTTTGTTTTGTTTGTTTTGGGGCAGGGTGACAAATATTTGCATCAAATATCTCAGGAGCAAAGATGTGTTTCTGCCATCAAGTCCGGTAAACCTGCTTTCAGGCACCACACCATCCTTTCCTCCTTGAGTGGGAGGGTGTGAAACAGAGGCCAAAGCCAGGCATTCAGGGAGGGGGCCTTGTTTCTGTGAAAATAGCTTTGTGCTGACAAAAGAGGTAAAATGCATGTCACCCTGAAGGACCACATTACCAATAGACCTTTCTCAGCTGGAGCTGGAGATCAACACCCCCCACCCCCCCACCCCCACCCTCTTGGCTATAGTTACCAGATGAACATCAGGGTCAGAGTGTGCCCCAGGAGGACCCGGTGCCGGAACAGGTCCAGGAAACTCCCCGACCCCTTGCAGCTCCTGTTGGCCGGATGAGTGAGAGAGAACGTGCACTTGAGCTTGCGGTTCCTCTTGGCGATGAGGTACAGAGCCCCTTCCGCCTCGCTCAGTCGACCCTGGGAGTATAACCAACGAGGTGATTCAGGAATGAATCTGAAAGAGACGTCATTAAAGGCTGTATGTTCGTACAGGCACACGTGCACAGGGCGGAGGCAATTCCCCTAGGCTGTGCTGGATTCCCTCACCACCACGGATCCCACCGCAGGCCTAAAGCTGACGCTCCCAAAGACACAGGGAAGACCGAGCGGGCGACTTCACAGCTGCCCAGGCTAAGTGGAGATCTGATCTATGAATGGAAACGTAGACCACGCTTCCAAAATAGCAGTGAAACCGGTCAACGGTATGCAGTTACTTTTAAGACAATTTAATGTGAATGGCAAGGTCAGACTATGGCACTAAATACACCAATGCTTCATGAAGCACGGGTCAGAGTTACGGCCCTAAATCACAGCCAGGTGTGGTCAGAATAACACTGTGGAGACAGTAGGCATTTTCAGTTCTCGAAAAGCCCCATAAAGAAGATAAAAATCTTTATTATCTCATCAGAAAAAAATAAATTCGTACAAAGTGTTTTAAAAGGTAGTGATATGTGATCATGAAGGCAGAGATTATTTGAAGGCCACACATAAAAATTAAACAGAGTTTATCACTATGCAGTTACTTTGGAGCATTTACTGCTTCAAAATATTCAAAGCAGCTGAGGATATTTCCTGAATCCCCCAAGATCTTATAAAACAAAAGTGACTTCCTTATTAACTTCCAGTTACAAAACAGCAGTTTCTTTCTACTACAGCACAATGTACTGGACATTTATATCGCCACTGATATCTTCCAACAGTTTATATCTTCCAACATATATATATAATTTCAGAGAGGAAGGGAGAGAAAGAGAGATACATCAATGATGAGAGAGAATCACTGATTGGCTGCCTCCGGCATGCCCCACACTGGGACCCGCAACCTCAGCATGTGCCCTGACCGGGAATCGAACCGTGACCTCCTGGTTCATAGGTCGGCCCTCAACCACTGAGCCACACCGGCCGGGCACTTATGTCTTCTCCTCCTAGTTCTGCACGCACCCCTAGGGGACTTTTCAAAGACAAAACTGTGGCAGGAGCACAAAGCGTTGTTTACTGAACACATCAAGTACCTTTGGAAGTAACTGGACCTGATTGGCCTAAAGTGAAACTTGTATAAATCACACCAGCTACTGAAGGTGCCTTTCAGGAAGGGGAGTGAATTGGCAACAAACGCCACAGAATTCGGAGCTTCCTGGACAGCCAGTCCGTCAGTGGCCAGCTATGGAGCCTTTCATTCTGACCCCAGGGTAGCGGGTGCAGGGAGGAAAGACTATGGAAACCAAAAGGCAGGGTCTTTCCCAGGAGCTCTGCCATGGGGAGGGAATATTCGTGTACAACGCTCAACTGTCAACAAAAGCGGGACCTGCGGCCTTCTACAACATCCTGAAAAATCCCTCTACTTCCGTCTCATTACCACTCGGTTATTATTAGATACACACAAGTAAATGATCAAGTAAAACCCTGTTCTGTTGGACGTTAGGTGTGCCGATCATCTGTCAGATCAGCTGGCCCTGGGCACAGTGACGTGCTATGTACGCTGCCTGATTAAGTCTTTAGTAAATGTGCCACTTGAAATAGAGGTCAACTATTTCTACTCTGTTCCTTTCTGTACTTGCTTTTGAACCTGAATTAAGAGCTACTAAGTTAAAGATCTAGCTGAGTGAGAATTCTACCACCGCTCTCCCTCACTGTCTGCCACGGAAGCAAGCTGGTTCCATGGCCTGAACGTTGCGTTTATCCCCAAGACTTTGATGATCACAGTGAGAGTCTGACACCTCGGAGAACCCTTTCAGCAGCCCCGGAAGACTTCTGGTGAAGCAGCTGAGGTTGGCGGCGGGCCTTTTACGGTTGAGAGCACCAAGGCAGCACCGTGGGTGAGTCGTTCGCAAACCCTGCCCTGACCAGGACTCGTCCTTTACTCTGCCGAGCCCATGCACCTTTGCTGAGGGTTCCTCCCCTAGCTGAGAATTTTCCCGCATCCACACGCAAAGGCCCCGAAATGATACTCATCTGTAAGGTGAATCGTTGACATTATATATTACTATGAATAGGCCTTTTATGTAAAAAATAGATTTTTTAAAAATCCTCCTCTGTCGCACACCCAGCCCACGCTGTGATCCAGCCGGAAGATCTTTAAGTTTGAGGCATCGGGTTAAAAAGAAATTGGATCCCGATGTCATCATTTGAAGGCTGAAATGCAGTTTTTGGAGAGGTTACTTTAAACAAGGGATACCTGCATTCTGAATTAATTTAAGCATCTCTCTTCCCAGAAGCTGCCAAGCATGGGAGCGCTTACGGAATTTAGTTCTTCACCTGAGTCAGTTCAGGCAAATTCCTGCAAGGGAATAGCGCCGCTCACTGACCCGCACCCTCTGAAGGCTTTCCTCCTGCTGACTGAGCTTAAGCTCCGCACGGAACTACTTACAAAGATAAGAGAAAGACCGCCGTCCCCTGCAGGTTCACCAGCACGGCCAGGCTCCTCCAGGAGCGGATGAGGTACCCCAGCAGGGCGCACTGGGCGATGCCGACTGCGAAGAAGAGGCCGCCGATCGACCCTGGTTCAGGGAAGAGAGACCTGTGACTGGAGAGGCCCCGTCTGCAGACCATTCCCAACCCGCGTCACAGAGCCAGTTCCTTCCTCGTGAGATGTCAGCGGGAAAGAGAAACCTACACAAACATCGAGCCTCAGACGATAAACTGGAAGGGAGGCCAGCAACCGGGTGAAAAAGGGGGAAGGACAGATGAAAAATACACCCCCCACGCGGTCAAGACGGATTTGAAGGCTGTGCCTGTTGGCCTGGCATGCGCCTGAGCCGTGGCCGAGGCTGGGAAACATTGTTTGCTATATGAGCAGGAGGTGTTTAGGTCATGAGATTAGTGCAATACCGGGACTTCATTTCGTCACAGACGCTGCCCCTGGAATCCTTACCAACCTACCTCCCAATCCTCCCTCTTGCCCTCCCCAACTTAATTTATCACCATCAGATATGACACTTCATATTTATTTTCTTGTCTATCTCTCCCAAGTAGAATATAAGCACCATGAAGCATGGATTATCGTCAGCACACAAATAGGGAAAAAACCAACCACGGGATTGTTAGGAAACCCATACTTTTTGAAATAAATGCTGAGTTGGGTATTAAACCCACCGGCTTGTCCAATATACTTGCAAAGTCTATTCCTCTGTCACACTTTCCATACCTGCTATCGCTAACAGTACCAGAAGTAGCTACTATTTATATAACAGCTACGATTTATTGAGCAGTAAGCCTTTTGCATATGTGGTCCTAGACTGCAGGGACCATTATTAGCTGTCTATGGAGTGAGGACAGAGCTCGGATGGTTAGGTGCTGCGGGTGGCAGGGCCGGGGTGGCAGGGCCGGGGTGGCAGGGCCGGGACTCGAACCCGGTCAGTCTGACTGCTGAGACTGCATTGCCTACGTTGCTCTCTCCTAACGCCCTCCTAAGGAAAGGTGGGCTTCTGTTGGCATCCCAAAGCAATGGGCTTTGTTGAACCTGTTACAAAAATTCTCTACAAAAATCCTGTAAAACAAATGCTTTATTCTGTTCGTAGATTATCAAGCTGTAACTGAAAATAATGACATGTATACTGTGGGCCCTGGTGAGGCAAAGGGGAACCAAAGGAAGAGCCGATGCTCAGTGTTCAGAACATGTGGCCCGATAAGCAGGGGAATGGGCGAGTGTGATTTCCCTGGAAACGCATGATAATCGATAGCTATTACCGGTTCATTACGGCGCATCCGAGAGCACCTGGTTCCCACAAATGAGGCCTCTGTCACTCAGATCGCTTCCGAGGGCCAGCATCCACTGACAACAGTGTAGGCAGAAAGAGAGGCCACAGGATGAGACCTTTTCTTCACTGTACTTACGATTTTTCTGAAATGACCTCAAATCTATTCTGCCCCTCCTTATGAAAACATAAGCTCCAGCCCTGGCTGGTTTAGTTCAGTGGATAGAGCATCAGCTTGCGGACTGAAGGGTCCCAGGTTCGATTCCGGTCAAGGGCACATACTCGGTTGCAGACTCGACCCGGGCCCTGGTTGGGGCGCATACGGGAGACAACCAATAAACGTGTCTCTCTCACATCAATGTTTCTCTCTGTCTCTCCCCCTTCCTTCTACTCTCTCTAAAAATCAACGAAAAAATATCTTGGAGGAGGATTAACAACAACAACAAAAAGGATGTTTTAGGTTTATACTTACACTTTCTTGTAAATATTTTACTTAGCATTTTAGACATACTGCAAACATTATTTTGTAATCAAGTGTAATTTTTCAAATTATTTTTTTCCTGTGAACCATTAGGCCACCTCCAATCAATCCCCTATTGCTGAGCATTCAGGTTTTCCCCACCCTCTTGCTGGTCAGTAGCCTATCTGCAGCCACAGCGGCGTGCACGGCTGCTGGAGAGAAACCAGCTGGGACCTGAGGGCCAAGGACAGAACCCTGGGGACGGCCCGGATCTCGAAAGAGCTCCCGGCGCCGTCAGAATCCTGCGGTCCTGGGTGCCGGTCAGCGGGCAGGCTTTCCAGGAGCTCTCTCACGCTCGCTCTAATTCTACCGAGAATTTGGCAACTCTCTGGTTCCACTGTTGCAACGGGACAGGAATAATCCGAATGACCTGGCAGCGTGGGGGCAGTGAATGCCCTTCAGGGACATCGACCCTCTCCCAATCATCTGGAGGCACTCTGTGAGGGCGGGGGCAAGCTCGCCCGCCGTCTGGGAGGCAGACTTTCTACAGTGCAATGCAAGTGACTCATTCACGGTCAGACAGCACAAACTCAGGAATGCAAATCTAACGGTTGGACAGAGCACTTCAAGTCCAAGTGCATCCTTAGACTCCAGGGTTAAACTGGTTCCCTGCAGAGTTTTCAGAAGCCGCTCACCCCATTCACATCCCCGTGGACCCCAGCAGTACCTGCGAGTGCCCAGTAGGCGGCGCCCACACATTCGTTCAGCAGGACAAAGGCCACCAGTGACATCCCCCCATTCATCACGCCCACCAGGAAGCGGGTCATCACGAAGAACTCGTAGGAGGGCGAAAACCCATTCGCAATAGCAAATAAGATGTCAAGCGCAAGACCTAGAAAGAGAGGAACAGCATTCAGTGACCCACAGACGAAACAGCACCTGGGGGAAGTAAACAATTCCATTCATTAGTTTGCAAACGTAAACCTGTGACAGTTTATTTTAAAAAAGGTTTCTCTTACAAACCATAAACAAAAACTGAGGTTTTCTTTCTTTGTCACAGGTTGATTTCTGTCTATCAAAAATGCTGGTAATTTTTAAAAAATTCTATTTAAGCCCTAGTCGGTTTGGCTCAGTGGATAGAGCGCTGGCCTGTGGACTGAAGGGTCCCAGGTTTGATTCCAGTCAAGGGCATATGCCCAGGTTGCAGGCTTGATCCCCAGTAGGGGGCGTGCAGAAGGTAACTAATCAATGATTCTTTCTCATTATTGATGTTTCCATCTCTCTCTCCCTCTCCCTTCCTCTCTCAAATCAATTATGAGCTAGGGTGTGTGTGTATATATAGCTCTGTGGTCAGCAAACTGCGGCTCGCGAGCCACATGAGGCTCTTTGGTGCCTTGAGTGTGGCTCTTCCACAAAATACCACGGCCTGGGAGAGTCTATTTTGAAGAAGTGGTGTTAGAAGAAGTTTAAAAAATTTGGCTCTCAAAAGAAATTTCAATCGTTGTACTGTTGATATTTGGTTCTGTTGACTAATGAGTTTGCTGACCACTGCCCTAGCTCATACTCAGCTTGTCAAGAGAGCTACGCTGAGTCCTGTAGGGCCCATTCAAAATGAATCAACAACACAAGATAGAAGGAAATGGACCTAGTAGACTGTCTCAACCTTTGCTCTCTTTAGGAACACGGCATAAATTAGAATTTGGGGGTGACAGAAAGCACCATCATCTCTGAAAAGCTTCCAATGCAAATACCTGGCCTTTGCCATCTATGCTGGCCACTTGAAGACCTTGGCCGGAATCCACGCTGGCTGCCGTTCGGCCTCTTGCCAGTGTAATAAAAAAACAGTCCCGCGTCCACATGGCAATTCCCCGGAACCTCAGGGAAATGTGTCCTCATTCGGTTCACGAACACTCCGGTGGGTTACCTGTGAGGTAGACCTTTTTCCTCCCGAAGCGGTCGGAGAGCTGCCCGAAAGAGATCACACCCACAAACACGCCGCTGAAGAAGAAGGAGCTGGCCGCGCTGACTTTGTACGACCTGTTGGCGATCAGAAACCACTGGAGGAAGGAAGAACACGGGAGACATTTAGGTCGCCGAAAAGATGGAGGGACTCAGTTAGCTACTAAAAACACAAACCAACAACAAAACTTGTACACGCGAACTTCTCTACTGCATGAGCCACGGTGAGCCAGAACTCAGGGGAGCATCCATCTTGGACGACACACAAGGCGATCTTGTCTTGAGAAACACTGGAAGCCATTACTGTTAGGATGTGCTCCCACAATGCTCATCCACACGCACCACAGCACTGGCACGGTGTACGGTAGCTAGTGCTGACCATGTCCTTCATGCTAAGCCCTGCATTTCTCGAGCCCTGGGTTTCCATTTCTCTGACAACTAACATACTACACGACATGTAAGAGGCAACAGCTAAACATCCCTTTTCTCTAACAGATTCATGGGTTTAAAATCCCCTGAATCCTTTTCTCAAGAAGTTAAACACAGAATTGCCATATGATCCACTAATTCCATTCCTTGGGTATATACACTAAAGAACTGGAAGCAGGGATGCACACAGACATTTGTACACTCATGTCTGTGGCAGCATTATTCACAGTGGGCAAAAGTGGAACCGACCTAAATGGCTATGGACAGATAAACAAAATGTGGTAAGTTCACACCGTGGAATATTATACAGCCTTAAAAAGGAATAAAATTCTGACAAGCTACTACATGGATGACCCTGGAGGACATTATGCTAAGTAAAATAAGAAGACTTGAGAACAAACTCAAAAAGAGTCTGGAGGCTTTGATAGAAATAAATGGTAAAGATGTATTCACACAGCGAGGCCAAAGTCCAGAAGTGGTCCAAAGAAGAAAGGAAAGTTAAAAGTTCTTATAGTAAAAAGTGCATTCTTGAGAATTATGAGTCCTGCATTCTTAGCCCTGGGACTGGTCCAGGAGAGTTAAGAGTCAGATGCCAAGTGGTCGGGATGAAAGGTGCCAGGTGGGTGTATACTCGGGTCCTCCAAGAGGTAATCTAATGGTCTGAAGACGTGGGTTTTTTAGAGGGTAATTAGCGGGTTATCTGGAGGTCCTGATGTATATCCAGGCACAGACATAAGACTGGAAAGTTAAAAAATGTTTAATTTCTCAGGCTGGTTAGAACAAGAATGGAGTCCTTCCTCCTGCCTTAACCTTCATAATGTTAATAATTTGAGCAGCTTGGTAAAATGACTCCATTTTACCCTAACTGGTTTGGCTCAGTGGATAGAGTGTTGGCCTGCAGAATGAAGGGTCCCAGGTTCGATTCTGGTCAAGGGCATGTACCTTGGTTCCAGGCACATCCCCAGTAGGGGGTGTGCAGGAGGCAGATGATCGATGCTTCTCTCTCATCGATGTTTCTAACTCTCTATCCCTCTCCCTTCCTTTCTGTAAAAAATCAATAAAATATAATTTTTAAAAAATAATAAAAATAAAATAAAAATAAAGTGACTCCATTTTATGCATTTATTTGAACCAAACTGATGACAACTGCCAAGAAGCAAAATCTCCATGGATTATATACTAGTAGATGCTCCGGAAAATATCCATTTCACCACTTACTTTCTACATCAGAATCAAAGGGGGAGAAGGAAGAGGTTACAGGAACTCGGTGATAGATCAGGAGCTGAGAGGAAGCAAAGTGGGAAACCTCAGGGAGCAGGCAGAAAGCAAGAGGAATGAACACACCCTGCTCTTACACAGGCGGCTGCGGGACAGTTAACAGTTAACGATGAAGAGGATGGAGATGAAGGTGAGGAGTTCTGTGGTCTCCTGCTCTGCTGCGGCGAGGGGTGTGGAGAAAGGAGGTTACGCTGACATTCCAAAGGGATGTTATCACAGAGCAAAGGACCACAGACAGGCTCAGTGAAGGTAAAGGCCGACCTTTGTCAAGGAAGATCCTGGCCCAGGACGTGACGGCCCGCCATGACTCGCTTTCCGCTGGGAAGTTTTCATTCCCCACCATGCGGTGTGGTCCTGCGGGCTCTGAGTCTGCAAGGCCGCCATGCAGGCCTCCCGAGCTTGTCGGCTCTAGCATGTGGCCCCTTTCCGCCCACTCTGGCCAGAAGGGTCAGCAGTGGAGAGGCTGACAGCAGAGGAGACACAGGAGTGGTCTTCCTTTGCCTGGAGCAGTCACATCCCTGGAGACAGAGCGTGGACAGTGGCTCCCAGGGGCTGGAGACGGGAGCCCCTGCTGACCGGGCACCCGTCTCAGTGAGGGTGGTGACAAGGCTGTGGAGATGGACAGTGGTGCCGGCTGCACCATGTGCTGCACTAAATGCCACTGCACCGTGTGGACGAGGAAGGGGCCACACACAAACCTGACAAACCTAGACGGAATGTAACCACACAGGTGGCCTGAGCACAAACATTCCTAACTAAAAGCGAGGCATGGTGGGTAGTCACGTCCTAGGCCTGGAGCTTTTTTTTTTTTTTTTAATCCTCACCTGAAGATATTTTTCCTTTGATTTTCAGAGAGTAAAAGGGAGGGGGAGAGAGAGAAACATCAACGTGAGAGAGATACATTGATTGGTTGCCTCCAGCACGCATCCCAACCAGGGGCACTGAACCAAACCCGCCAGGGCTAGGCCTGCAGCTTCTTTAACAAAAAGGTCTCTATTGTCTTTTTGCACCTAAGATGACATACCCTTGGGAGGTCAGAGTAATCCCCTTTTTGAAACCCTCAGGGCACAATCTCCCACCAGAGCCCAGGCCACAGAACCCCTCATTGTCACCTTGTTCCCCAACTACCACCTCCATGTGCGGTAACCGTTCATTGTTAACTACCCTGTACCCGCCCATGGGAAAGAAGCCTGTGTCCATTCGTTTTACTCTCTATACAATGTCAGAGATTTCCCCACTTTGCTTTCTCCCACCTCCCTAATCTACCACCAATGATTTCATGTAACCCCCGCCCCCACTATCTCCCCCTTTGATTCTAATGTATAAAATAAGCTACAAACCGCCCTTCTCAATCCGTTGAGATTTTGCTTCCCGGCAACTGTTGTCAGGCAGGTGCGAGAGCGGCACCTCTGCCTCTCACCTTCTGGAAGGTGGGTGTGTTCGCCAGCCGGGTGTAGATCACTAGTCCCAGCTCGGCCTTCCCCTTGGCAAGGGGGCAGGCCGCATGGCTGTCGGGCACAGCCTACCTGATCATAAAGAACGAGGAAGACTAAGGCAGCTTCCCTGGCTGCCCGGGTGGGCCACCAAATGGGCTAACAAGACTGGGCACGTGCTGAGTGATGGAGCGTCTTGTCACCCACGGCCTCTGTGATGGAAGGCAGGGCATTTTCTGAGTGCCACAGCACTCCCAGCTTGTCAGCATATCGAGGCTGCGGGGCTGGAACACACGGCAGCTTCCCCACGCCCAGCTGCAGGACCGGGGCGCTCGGCACCGCTGGGGAGCTGGGGGCTGTTCTGGGAAATATTCGGAAGTATCCTGATAACAATTCTAACTCCACTCCATTCCCCCACTGTCCTGTATTACTCCCCCAAATATTTCCAGTTTTAGGGGCAGGAAAAATCTCACTTCGGGAGAAAATCAGGGGCTCCGAGGCCTTCAGGAACAATTTCATGGTGATTAACTAACTTGCTTCACCTCAATGCAGTTGTCACTCGGAATTACCACTTAATGGGTGAAGTGTGCAGTCTAGAACAGTCAGAAGCACAGGCGTAAGGAAGCAAGACGTTTAAAAAATTAGCCCCTAAAGCAATTATTGCAGTCCATTTTTCAATAGTTTTACTATTCTGTCTTTTGACCCCGGGGTATGACTTGGGAAAATATATTAATCTCAAGATAATAATCAGTCAATTTCAGTTGTTACATCTACAATGATATTGAAGATTCCAGCCTTACTCTTTTTGGTTGCAAACATTAATTAAGCATGATAATTGCGTGTCTCCGTGATATTTGGTCCTTTCTCAATGAGTCAGAGCTCGGGGAATAATGTGAATATGGCAGACAGCAATTTGCTACATCAATTCACCCCCATGGCTATTAGCTCATTTTAAAATAGTCAAGACTCCTAAATTAGAGGGTGTTGTTTGTTGTTGTTTTTTTGCATTAATACCAAGTTAATCATATCTACATAACCTTTTATAATTCACCCTTCCCCAAACCCTCCATGAATAACTTCTGCAAGGCCTGACCTGAATGCAGTAAGGGGCAGGTGAGAGTTTTAAATAAGCTGACAAACAAAATAGAACCAGAGGCAGGGATCCAGGGAACAGACTGACAGATGTCAGAGGGGAGGGGGGTAGGGGACTGGATGAAAGAGGGTGAAGAGAGCAGCCACAGAACATACATGCACAGCCCATGGCCACAGACAACCGTGTGGTGAAGGCCAGGGGAGGGGGGAGGGTGGGGGCTGGGTGGAGGTGGGCAAAGTGGGGGGTTGGGGGGATGAACATCCGTAATAGTGTCAACAATAACAAATAAAATAAATAAATAATAAGTAAATAAATATAAAATGAGTATTCTTAACACCATCTCCAACTACAGAGTTCTGCAGGCTCTATCTGGATAATTACGTTTAAAACTTTCTACAAGACTTTATGCTTGCTTTTTTAACTAATTTTATACCAAATAAGTTCAGGAAGCAGCATATATTATCTATGTACCACAGGTTGTGCACTAAGGATATTTACCAACTTAATGACAAGTTGGGGTACCAGCTTTAATATTGCCACCTCGGGGGTTTTGAGGAGCCGCTGAAACATCAGAGAGGGCATCAGAGCGGAATGAACGCTAAGAGAGGGGGCGGAGGGCTGGGTGTGGGGCTGCCCTGCAGTGAAGGGGAACTAGACGGGGCGGCTCTGTGGCCACGGCCTGGCCCTGGGCCCTGCTGCTAGCGATCACGTTCCAGTTACTCTTCCCTCTGCCACGGTTTCTCCACCAGCTCCGGCATATTTGGGGGCGGCGGCAGGAAACTTGGGAGCCACCCATCCCGCCTCTTGGAACTATGCCAGGACTTGCAACGCCATCCAATTAGGGCTCCGGCGTGCAAGGCAGAGGTAGGGTATGTGGACACACGCGCCACTCACACACGTGGGTGGGGATGGCGCACGGAGGGCGGGCACCTCACCTGTACATTGGAATAAAGTAAAATGCCTTGGGGGACATGGGATTCTGCACTGAAACGGAAGGCAGCCGAGCCTCTCCTGGGGTCTGCCTGAACACACTTCGAAGTGGAGACGGGGCGGTGCTGTTAGCACATGGGCAGCAGCTGCTGGGAGCTGAACACCCAGGCGGCCCCTGAGCAGCACAGAGTCAGCGTTCATTTTATTTCCTTCCCCTTGGCTATTCTTTTGCTATTTCAGGAAACCTGTATGTTTATTTGGGCTTGACCAATTTTTTTCTAAGTTGTACTTTTACTGTTTTTCTCTTTTATTACAGTATAGTTGGCACAAAATATGATGTTTAGTCCAGGTGGACAGCACAGTGATTTGACATTCCCATGCCTTACGATGTGATCATCACCGGAAGTCTAGTGAGCGCCTCTCTCTGCAGTTACTGCGGAATTACTGACTGCATTCCCCATGCTGCTCATGGCCTCCCCATGACTTATGTACTTCATAACTGGACGCTGGTCCCTCTTATGTCCCTTCCCCTTCTGACCCGTCCTCCCAGCCCCTCCTCTCTGGTAACCATCAGTCTGTTCTCTGTATCTATGGGTCTGTTTCTGTTTTGTTTGTTCATTTGTTTTGTGCTTTACATTCCAAATGTAAGTGAAATCATACGGTCTCTGTCTTTGTCTGACTTATTTCACTTAGCATAATACTCTTTAGGTCCACAAATGGCAAGATTTCATTATTTTTATGGCTAAGCAATATTCCTTTGTGTGCATATGCGTGTGTGTATGAACAACTCTACACACGTAAACCTGACACTTTAGATGAAAGGGACCAATTCCTTGACAAGCCTAACTGTCACAACTCACAATACAAAACAAAGCATTTAAATACGGAGCCCTAAAATTATTAAGAAAATTGAATTCATAATTTTAAAACTCCACAAGAAGAAATCTACAGGTCAAAATGATTTCAATGAAGAATTCTACCAACTGTTTAAAAAACTGACACCAATTCTACACAGTCTCTTCCAGAAAATAGAAACCCTTCTTAACGCATTTTATGAAGCTAGTATTACCCTGATACAAAAACCAGACAAAGAGAGTACAAGAAAAGAAAACTACAGACCAATATCCATCATGAATATAGAAACCAAAATCCTTAGCAAAATATTAGCAAATAGAATTCAGCAATATATAAAAATAATTATATGTTATCCAGGGATTCAAGGCCGGTTCTATATTTGAAAATCAATTACTGTCATCCACCATATTAGAAGCTAAGGAAGAAAAATCACATGATCATCACAATTAACGTAGAAAATGGTAAATTGATGTACAGGACAAAATTCAATACACAATCATGATAAAAACTAAAAAAAATTTTTTTTTGAATGGGACGGGTGAGGGGGACTTCTATTGCAGTGAGCAAATGGAGAGCTGAGGGGAGCAGGCACAGGACACGGTATTTTAGCATTTTAACAACCAGTACGGATGCTTTCCAGCTGAGCAGGGGCCCTGCCCCTCTCGTCCCAGCGTTTCTCTCCACCCAGCCGTCAGCCTCAGCTTACTTCCCTCCGGCTGGCTCAGAGGGACTGTCCTTGTAAGGACCTCCTTGGCCAGCAAAGCCCCACCTGAGCGTAAGGCTTCCTGCCCACACGAGGTGCTCCGTTTGTACTTGAGGCTGTACGGTCAAGGTGCCCCGCATGGCCTGCACACGGGACTGGACTTCAACATGAACCGATGGGTTCATTCATTCCCTTTCTCGATACCTTGTTAATTTTTGTGTCATTAATAAAGAAACATGGAAGTCTTACTTCACCTTTCCAAAGGACACTATCATCTAAGTGCAGCTCTTCTGGAGTTTGTATCTTAACTAAGCTTCTCCCGTTTGAAGAAGGAAGGAAAAAGAATCTGCTTTCATAGAATAGCCTCCTTTAACTCTCAAATGTACTAGCAAGTTATCTGAAGATGTGGCGGAAATTTAAATCAAGACAAAAGAGTGGTTCCGTGTGGACAAGGCGACACCTTCGCTTGGTGATCACCAGGGCTGGTTTCTGTGCCTCGGCGCCCCGCTCCCGGGCTTACCTCGGAGGCGATGGAGGTGAAGCTGCCGCTGAAGTGCACGTGCTTGCGCAGCTCGCTGCCGTTGGCCCTCAGGAGCCAGTCCCCCAGCGCCCGGTCCTCGCCAGCCCACTGGCTGCCATGGCTCTGGTTCGGCAGGAGCTCGGCCAGGTCCCAGCGGTAGGAGGGCGTGGCCCCCACGAGCGCGATGAGGATGGCCTCCGTGGCCACGTAGAGCTGGGGGAGCAAACACACAAGACCAGCTATGCAGGGAACGCAACCCATCGGCTCAGAGTTTGAGACATCTGTTCCTTGCTTTTGTGTGTTTATGAGCCACAGAAGCGAGACATAGGAGAAACAAAGAGAAAAGCGTTAAGAGGGAGCTTCGTGATGGACTACTGACGAAGCCATCAGCAACCACACTGGTCAAGCACCTGCCGCTTTCCCAGTGGTTTCCGCCTACATGCTGAGGACGCGGCACCCCGTGGCTCACAGAGGGGAGCAGGGGAAACATCGCCTGCTGATCTGAAGACTAGCATGCCTGCTCTCCTCCTCCACACTGTAGCCTCCGTCCAGACAGCAGTCACCAGCGGCCAGGAGTGTCTTGGCCTTTAATTCACGATCTAAACATGAAGACTTTTTGTGGCATAGTTCCAGGTCTCCACAAACAGTGTACACACACAAGCAAGAGTGCTTTGTTAAAGCAGGTAAGCATAATATGTACCTGACTAGGTTATATTTTAAAATATAGTATAAAAACTAGTAATACAATTTAAAGAAATTCAAAATTCCAGGGATACCCCCTTATCACCTTTGACTGGACTTAACCATTGTTTAATCTGCACGTAGTTGTCTACCCTCCACCACCCTTCACAAGGTTTCCGCTGCCCGCTCCATGCACATGTGTGTGCACACACGCACCCCAACTGAGCACACAGGGCCATGGCTTCATGCCACCAGGAGGATCAGAGACACACAGCTCTGCTGTGCGGTGCAGCCTCCAAAAACGGCACCAGCCTGTCTTGTCGGGCACACCGGGCCATGCTTGGTTTTGCTACAGGTACGGGAGTCAGTCAGGCGGCAGGCAGCTCGGACACTGTGACAAACGCCATGGAAGGGGCCCCGTGAGGAACAGGTGATGCATAAACCGCAAAGAGATCACTGTTAGGCCCTCTGCCCCAGAGCACCTACATGGGTCATGCGGTCACCTGAAGTCAAACGGGTAGCACTCATCTAGTCACGGGGATGCTCCACCTACACACGGAACGCAGGGGTGGCTCTCCCCTCCCCCCACTGTGACAGTGTCACAGAACTCACCCCCACCCCCCAACCCCCACCCCCCGCCAGTACAATCTTCCCTCACTCTTCTCTGCTGTTACTCTACGACTACCAGGCACACACGTGCCCACATATTCCTGTCTAATGAATCGCACCCATCAGCAGATGGGCCTTCGAGGCACAGTGAGAAACCACCATCCATTCTCCTTCGGAGTGGGACTAACACCACCTCAAATAAATCATTCTCTTCTCAAGCGCTACCTCCAGGGAAGGCGAGCAGGAGCCACAGATGGCTGGGCTTCTTCCCTCTCCGTGTAATTATTCCGAGAAGAGTGACTAAGACGCACTAGGGGACTGAAATTTTAAAAGTTTCAAAAAGTGAAGGTTTTCCAAGTAATTTTATACTTAATGGCATTACAAGCTTTCCTAATACTCAGGAAACCAAAAATGTCTCCCATAATGATCTCATTACAATATCTCGTCAATGAAGTCATGGTAGGTAGGATGTTTATGTTGCAGTAGGAACAATGAGCTACACAGCAATTAGTGAATCATTCAAGGTTATTGAAACACTAATAGCAAAACCAGGATGCGCCTGGGAGCCACCTAACTGTGGGGCCAGAGCTTTTTGCAGAGAATAAAAGAAACAGAAAAAAATCAAAGGCGATTTTTTTCTTGTCATTACTGTTAGTCTTCCGGGCACGTGGTCCTCAGTTAGCTAAGTGACTCAACCAAAAGCGTTATATGAGTGGGACCATATCACTAAGGCAAGACCACATGCCCCTTACCAGCACAAAGTGAGTATTCCATAAATATTTTGGGGGTGACTTACTAATACTACGCAGTTTTTGAATTTAAAAACATTTAGCTCTGGCCGGTGTGGCTCAGTTGGTGGAGTGCCATCGATTCCCGGTCAGGGCATATCCCCAGGCTGCAGGTACAGTCCCTTTCGAGGTGCACATGGGAGGCAACCAACTGATGTTTCCCTCTCATATCGATGTTTCACTCTCCCTCTCTCTCAAATCAATAAAAACATAGTTTAATAAAAGAATTTAGTCATTGTGTCCTGAATAGTGTCTCTTAAGTCTTATGTCCTCCCGACTCTCATCCCTCCACCAGACAAGTCTCCCGGAGACACTCATAAAACTCTTCTGGTCAAAACGTATTCATGGATAAATAACAAGTGGCCTAGCATTCCAGACCCCACCACATGGCCCCATTGCTGCCTCACCTGCGCTCAGGCTTTCTGCTGGCCTATTCAATTCCCACTGCGCGGTGGGTGGGAAATGTAAACCTGAGTCTGGAGCTCAGCTCCAATAAACTTTCAGCAAATCGAAACCTCAATAAACTTCATGGATTCTTCTAGAAAGAATGGACACACAGTAGTACCCCTTTATCTAACTCATTCATACCTAGCTAACCTATTCTGAGGGTCAAGCGGGATGCGACGTTTCTTCAGCCAGTGGTACACGGAGCAGCGCCACACAAATAGCGCGTATCAGCACCTCCCAGGTGCAGTTTGACCCCGAGGCCGGGGAGGGAGCTGAGCGTCTGCATTTCTAACAAGCTCTGCCGAGTCCAAGCTGCAGGTTTGGGCCACACCATGTGTAGCAAGGGTACAGGTTATTCCCTCTTCCACACTTTTCCCAACCGTGTGTTTTTCCACCTGAAATGACCTTCCCATTTCTCCCTAAACCCAAGCCTCAAAGTTCAGCTCAAGCTCAGCCAGCCCTCTTTCTGAGTCAATGAACCACTCTAGACTATGCGGATGTCTCCTTTCTTCATTCCCAAACGTGCAATGCCTGCATTATTTACTGAGGGAATATGATTTCAGATCATTATTTAAGGGTGTAAAAACATAAGGACAGGTGAGGATAAAAAACGAATTTTGAAGTAAACAGATGTTTAGGAAGTTTACACCTGGTAGCCTCTATTTCACTCATAAAGTTGGACCAAAGAACATCAGGGGAGAATGAGAGGAATGGAGCAAGGAGAAATTTGGGCTTGAGAAGAGTGGTAAACGTTCAACTGGGAGAAGAGAAGGCCGGAGCCAAAGAATGACCCCAAAGCATGGGCTGTGTGGGTGTGAGAACTGTGAAAAGGGGAAACCACCAACCTGTATCTGCAACAAAAGAGGACTGAATAAGCAAACGACAGGACAGCCAGACACTGGAACACTACGCTACAGCCATGAAAAAAGACATATTTGCTCATTTATGAGCTCAGCAAGGCGTTCACAATATTGTTGAGATGAACAAAATCAGGTTAAAATATACATTTTTGCAAAAAAATATAAATGTATATATTTGTGTAATAAAAATGTCTGGCAGGTCATACATCAAAAGGTGAGCATGTTTTAGTGGGGTGGGAGTGTTCTGGTAATTTTTGTCGTCCCCCCTATATTTTTCCTTTTTCCTATAGTCATATACTATTTGTTGAGTAGCATATGGTCCCCATGAATGCAGACGTTAGCTTCTGTTTGAGGGTTGGGTCAAGGAAGTCAGAGAGAAGATTCCAGAGCTGTGTGTGTCTTTGATCCATGGCTCTTCCTTGGAAGGCAGCGTCTAACTGTGGTGAAGAAGCTAGTATTCTGAAAACCTCAAGGTCAACACTGACACAACGCCCACTGCTGGGCACTGGGCAATTTTAAGAAAAATTGCAAACAAATGAATTAAACATTTATGATCCAGCCACTTCCAAGAGCGCGGCGAGGACGAGGGGTCGTCTGTGAAGTTCACTGGGCCACCTTGCAGCAGACTGTCACAGCGTGCGAGCCTAGTGCTTCTTCTGCCACATCCACACTTCCTGTCGTCATATTTTTAGTGACTTCCTGGGGCTGTCTTGGGAGATAATACTTTCTCTGTCAGGCACATGTCAAGCAGCTGTGGGTGGCCCTGGCCAGACATGCTAGTGGAGGTGCTGTAGAGGAGTTGGGCTAGTTGCTTTCCAAGGCACATCCAATTCTTGAAATGCTCCCTAAACCTCCAGAGGCCTCCTGTACCTCCATCCACCCCCGCCTCCCACGGAAATCCGAGTGTCTCATAGATTTGCAGCTTCACCCGCTTTACGCCAGGGGGCAGTGTCTGTCTACAGACAACAATAGCTTCCTGAGGCCATCCTAAGAGCAAGGGCAGCAAGGTGTCTTTGAGGTATGGTGCCCCACTCACCTCAACTAACGGAAGGCACGCCCAGCAAACCATCCCCAGATGATAGTCCAAGCTCCGAGCCGCTGCCTAAGGGCAGACGGAACTAAATTAGAGGGTAGCGGCCGCATAAAACTTGCTCAGACTAGCAGAGAGCCCTGGTAGATGGTCACATGTTGCAGTCATTGTAGCGAAACTTACTGAAGCTTCTCCTCATGGCTGAGCCCCTGGTGGTGGTGAGAACCCCCTGGGGCATGAGAGCTGGTCTCCAAGACTGCAATACATAAAGGCCTTCGCTTATGTGTATGGCACGAACTTCATCACCTGCCCATGGTTACCAGGTTGGAACCATCAGCTATCCACCTCAGTGCCACCTCGGCAAAAGGCAGTCTGCCTGTGAATTTCTGGGGAGAGTGGGACATGGTGACCAATGCAAGCAGGTGGGCGATATTAGTCGTGACAGCATTCTCTACAAAGTTTAATAAAGCGCCCAAGCGAAACTCACTCTGCCTCACCTTCCGAAGTGTTAAACGACCAAAATTCACTGCCATCACTGGCTAAAGGGGTATCAATAAAGGAGGGACGCCTTCTCATACAGAGAGCTGCAGCATTCTCTCCTAGGGATGCAAGGCCTTCGCTTTACCATCTGTTAATTTTTTAAAAGTAACACAAAAACAAAATGAAAAAAATACGAATCATGAGACCAGCGCCACCATTAACGTTGTATCACACTTGCTTCAGGTTTTTAAAACATAATATTACGGATAAAGAGGAAATCTCCTGGAACAACTCCCCTCTCCTCCCTCCCCTCCCGGGGACCTCTCCCTCCCCTTCTTCCCAAGAGGCAGCCAATCGCATGAACTGGGCGTGGCTCCTTCTTGTGCTCATATTTCCATGTTGTTCATGCACATTCACACACCAAATACAGTATTGTTCCACATGTTTTAAAAATCTATGAGTATGTGTCACATTTATACATTTTGCTGTGGTTTTTTTTTTTTTTTCCATTTAACTTTGTGTTTTAGAGACGCATCCATGTAGCTGTATACAGATCTGGTCCATTCATTTTCATTGTTAGGTTCTAACAAATTTATACCACACTTTAATTATCCAGTCCCTTTTTGAGATCCATTCAGGGGGCTTCTAATTTTTATTACTACAAACCGTGCTGCAGTCAACATCCTCCACCTGTGTCCTCATGCACATGTTCAAGAGACAGTACAGGGCGTGTACCTAGGAGTCCCACACTGGGTTTTGATTTTATTAGACAGGACCAAATCGTTCTCTAAATGGCAGTAGTTTCTACTGCTCGTTTGCATCACACTTGTACTGTGAGACTATTTAATGTTTGCTAATCTAATAAGTGTGAAATGGTATTTCATAGTCATTTTAATATGCCTGCCCCATATGACCACTGAAGGTAAACATCTTTACATGACTGTTACAGTTTTATCTTCTGCAAAATGCCTGTTCCGTCCTTCCACTTTCTAAAACACCATGAGAAGGTACTTCCTGCGTGGAGGGTGTGGATGCACTGTGAGTGTTGGGGTTATTAACAGCTGACATAAGAATAATGCATTCGGGAACACGAGTACCGTGCCTCAAGCTGAGGTTCGCGGCTGCATCACAATTTTGCTGGTGAAACGAATGCTTGTTACAGGCTACATGTTCCTGTTGGTTAAGGGATGTTTTAAATCCTGTGCAAATTATACTACAACCTATGATTCGTGATCATGAGGGAAAGGGAGGCGCTGGAGTCTCTGGCTTAAAACAAAGAAATAGCATCCACTTTCACTTCCACCTAGAGATCAAAAAAACAAAGAATTGTACTCCAGCCTTCCTCCTCCAGACAGCCTGGCAAACACGCACACAAACAACGATGATGACATCAACTCTGAATCACCATCAGAAAACAGAACAGTAATAAACAGAATTATTCACATTTAAATACCACAAATAACCCCAGGGAGGGCATGTATATTTGGGGGGTAAGAATTTTCCTAACTGAAAAATGGCAAATCCTACTACTTGTTCTTAAGACAATTGAACTGGCAACATTTTGGTGCATGGGATGAAACTTACTCATCCAACTGAGCCACACCCTCACCCGTCATGCCTGGGCTGTGGGCTCCATCCCCAGTAGGGGGTGTGCAGGAGGCAGCCAATCGATGTTTCTCTCTCACATCGATGTTTCTCTCTCACATCGATGTTTCTCTCTCTCTCTCTCTCTAAAAAAAAATGTTTTTAAGACTTTAAAACCACATACCACTATCACAGGGCATTTGCATCTCATCACACACAAGGGAAATCCATAAAACCTACATATAGTCTTCATGTGTCTGGAAGTCAACCACTATGCAGACGCCACAGATCGTGCTTGCAGGAGTGGCGGGACAGTCTCCCAGCAAAGACAGGTAACTGAGCACTGAGGTCACTTCTTGAGGAGCCATATGACCACATCAGAAATCCAAGAAAACAGTTCACCTAAAGGCCTTACTTTGTAATGTGGTTTTGTCCTCCTATTTGAACTTGGCTGTGTCTGAGGTAAAGGGAGTTCAAACCATTTAAGAAACAATAACAGTCCCGGAAGGCAGAACACACCACAGATCTGTGCAGTCTGTGTCTGTCCCCCGGTTTTGTGTTGCTCAGCTGGGGCTGGTCATCACCCAATCTCGGGTGCAGAGCTCTGCCGTGGTCCCATCCACCACGTGCAGGGCTCTCGGGCAGCCCTCCCCGCCCCACCCCGCAGTACTGACAGCGGTTGCTCTGTACCTTCCCTGGGCAATGGTAGACAGTGCTTTGTCTTAAAAGCAGACTTCAGCCTCCTTCCTTGTAACTGAAAAGGGCTCCTGACCTCCCTCTGCTGGAGGAAGCACCCCCTCCAGAATGGTGACAGCACCGTGCTTCAACTGTGCATGGCGCCCCGGCACTGGCCCTCCGCAGCCCAAACCTCTCCAACAACAGACACGACAGAGAGGCTTTGCGGACCTCCACACCCACATCCAGGAAAACTTGGGGCGATCCTAGGACCACCTGGCTCACTATCTTAAAGGGGGGTTGGGCCCTCATACACGTGTGACAGCTGAGAAGAATGAATTCCCTTTTGCTTGTATTGGGGCCCCTCCTCTGTTGACACTGGCACAGCTACAGGCACCTCCCCAGCCCACACCTACAAAATAAACACTCAGTCACTTCACTCCCAACACTCAAGACCTAGTTTTTCTATGGCAAATACTGACCACATGGCAGGCCTACAGATCAATGAACAGTCATGGTCATGTGCTTAGACCTCTTTGGCACCAAACTCTAACCAACTGAGTCAACCATAAGGAAAAGTGAGGGTAACTTAACGGGTCCCGAACCCTGAGCAGTGGCCTTTTTAGTGCCACGCTCCACTCAATACAAACTTACTCCAGGTTGCTGGGTACCTGGCTCGGCAGGTAAGAAGCTAATGGCACCAAAGGCGGAGTGCAGGGATGGGGAAGCGGGGAGGCGGGATTTCTCAGTGAGGGATCATGTTCCTGGAATTCTTGGTTAGAACGGGAAAAGAATTTTCTCAAGGAGAAAGTATTACAAATGAAATCAGGCATCATCATTATACTTCTATTCTCTCTGTTTTAAACACACTTTGTAATTCAGCACAAGTACTTGTTCCTTGTAGGAAAAGTACACATAAAGCTAAAACAAACGTAATAAAATACTGCATATTTATCAACTGAGAACTCGCTTTGCTAGAGAAAGAACTGACGTCATCTACCAGTCCATTTGAACAGTTCTAGCTGGTGATGAAATCAACTGAACTTTCAAACATTTTAATGGAAAACAGAATCAATAAGTCCACCCTTACCTCTCCCCACCCCATCTTCCGATTGAGCAGTTGCCTTATGCAAGGTTTAAGCAACCGATGAACTGTACTTCCCTCAGAATCTCTAGCATTACATATTAACTGTAACTATTTACCTGTCTGCCTGCCTCACCCCACCCCACTAGAATACAAGCTTCATAGGACAGGGGCTTTGATTTGTCCACCATTGTAGGCCCTGCTGAGCACACAGTAGGCACTCAAATATGTGTTGAATGAAGAAGTAAAATGGTTGACTCATATTAAATACTAGTAAAAGTAGTTGTGAATAAAATGTCTTTAAGAATATTGGGAGAGGTAACGGATGTCAAACGGACCCTTTAAGCAGGCAAAGGAGTAACTCTTGCCTGCAAAAGTGTACTTGCAGTGACCTTGAGCATGGGGAACCTAGGCTTTTAGGTTGGGGTGTGCAGGTGTTCTCTGGGAATTCTGTACAGTGAAGAAGTGGTTCCATTTTATAATCACACACTGAGATGACACTATAGTCTCAACCGACACTGGCCTCCGGGTAGAAGGACCCAGAAGAACTAAAGAAAAATAAACCTATGCATTGACAACCTCAGGAACAGGAAGCCCCTCGAATCCAGTTCAAGGCAGCAGGCAGGTGCCCAGAGCAGGAGGACCTGTCCTGACCCGTTGGCCAGGGCAGGGCGCTCAGCTGTCTCCACTCCAAGGTGACAGCCCACAGGTTAGAGCAACAATTCGCTTTCGCATTCACAGTGGGTCACAGGCAACAACAGAATTTGCATCCCTTAGTAACAACAGGCTGGTCTGCTGTAGTAGCCCCACCCCTACCTCCCAACTACCCGCCCCCACCCCCACCCCCACCTCGCTCGCCACATACACACTGGAGGTGAGGGCTGGATGGGCCTGGGGAACCGCCAAAGTTGCAGGGTCTGGGGCGTCAGGCCAGCGGCAACCTTGGCCTGCAGGGGGACCCAGCCCCGCCCCGGCGCGGGGTGACGCCGGGAGGCTCCCCACGCCTGGGGACGGGGGTCCGCAGAGCCTCTGCGTCCGGCCCGGCGTTGGGGGGCCGGGGAGAGGGGGCCGCCGGAGGCGGGGGACAAGGGCACAGTCGGGGCGGCGGGGACTCACCTGCAGCAGCACGGCCAGCAGGAAGCACAAGTACATCTGGTAGATGCCCATCTCCCCCACCACCTGGAAGGCCTCCTCCACCTCCATGGCGGGCCGTGCCCTCCCTCCCAGCACCCGCACCGCACCGGCTGGGACTCGCGGGCGCCGCTGGGGAGCGCGCGGGGCGGGCGGCGGCGCGGAACCCCGGGAGGGGGCGCGGGACGTGCGGTCGCTGGAAGCCCGGTACCCGGCCGGCCGGGCGCTTCCTGTTACGGAGCTGTATCTGAGACAGAAACAGCAGCAACTGGTGCTGCCGCTCGGGGAGGAAGAGGAAGTGGCTCCCCGAGCGGCATCCTTTCTGATGGAGAAACCGGGAACCGCAGCCGGGGCTACCCCAGGCCCCGCTTCGGGGCGCGGAGGCGCGAGAAAGGCTGGGCGACCTGGTGGCGGCTCAGCATTATTTGTCCTTTTGTATAAAGCAGTTTAATGTGAGAAGGGGGAGGGGGCGTTCTAGATCCTTCGCAGAAGAGTGCTGTTCAGCATTTCTGTCCAATCCTTCCAGCCTTGCCCAACTGATAGATTCGCTTACGCAGACATGCACGAGGCGAAGAGGAAGCACGGAGAGGGAGGGTGAATGTGCGGGACAGGCTCCGGCTGCCAGGGTGTGCGGGTGGGAAAGGGAAGGTGTGGCAGGCCCCACGGCCAGTGGCCAGCGGCCGCCTGCCTGGCCTCCTCATTCCCCCACCTCCTCCGGCTGGTTTGAACAGCTGCATAGCATTGCAGCCTCCAGGCCATGACCCCCAATACAGTACTGGCCGAAGATGCGACCCGCTAATGTTCTAGCCTCGATTTTACATCCTTTCTACCTACTGACCTTGTCTGGATTCGGCTGTCGAATTATGGTAACTTAGTAAAATGAGTTGGAAGTGTTGGTAAAACTCTCCTTGAAACCATCTGGACTCTTTTTTTTTTTTCAGGGTGAGCCTCTTTATGACAGAGATAGGTAGGTAGGTAGATATTGCATAACTTTGTGGCTTTGTGTTCTTGACTTACTTTTTTTAAAAATATATATATTTTATTGATTTTTTACAGAGAGGAAGGGAGAGGGATAGAGAGCCAGAAACATCGATGAGAGAGAAACATCGACCAGCTGTCTCCCGCACACACCCCACCGGGGATGTGCCCGCAACCAATGCACATGCCCCTGACCAGAATCGAACCTGGGACCCCCCAGTCCGCAGACCCACACTCTATCCACTGAGCCAAACCGGTTTCGGCTTGACTTACTTTTAATTATTTTTTCCCCTCAAAATGTTTGTTCATCTTTTTCTCTTAGGGTTTTTAAAAATCATGCTCTAGTTGTATTTATGACCCATTTTTCCAATCTTAATATTGTTCATTTTTATTGTTCCGTTCTTATCAGTCTCACCAGGTATTATTTTTTAAAGAACCAGTTTTGTGATTTTCATATATATATATATATTTTTTTCTATTTTATGGATTCTATCAATTTTTCCCCTTCTTTTGTTACTGTCATTTTCTAACTAGTTATATGACTTTCTTCCTTTCAATTTTCTTTTTTTTTAAAATAATTATACTGCCCTAACTTGTTTGGCTCAGTGGATAGAGCGTCGGCCTGAGGACTCAAGGGTCCAGGTTCGATTCCAGTCAAGGGCATGTACCTTGGTTGCGGGCACATCCCCAGTAGGGCGTGTACAGGAGGCAGCTAATCGATGTTTCTCTCTCATCAATGTTTCTAACTCTCTATCCCTCTCCCTTCTTCTCTGTAAAAGTCAATAAAATCTATTTTTTTTAAAAAAGAATAATTATACTTAAGGCTATATGCATTTCTTTCTGGGTACTACTTTGCTGTGTCTCTGTTTTATCATGTAGTACTTTCATTGTCTTTAGGTTTTTTTGGTGTTTTTTTTTTGTTTGTTTTTCCTTTAGAGAGAAGGGAGAGGGAGAGAAAGAGAAACATTGATCAGTTGCCTCCAGCACTAGCCCTGACAACGGATCAAACCCACAACCTAGGTATGTGCCCTGACTGGGAATTGAACCTGAAGTCTTGGTGTACGGGACCACACTCCAACCAACTGAGCCACCCAGCCAGAGCATTACTCTTACATTTTTAACATCCACATAAACTATACACTGTTTCACAATGTTTATAGTAATTTCACATATCTACTCTCTTTTCACACTCTTAAGAACTTACGTACGACTCCATGAGTGCTTTATCTGAGAAAACTTAGGGGGACATGAAAATGCTATGTTCTGGACAACTTTGACAGGTGGCTCAAGAAGTGATTGTTGTAGTGTGAAAACACTGACGGAAGCGATTTGTGTGAAGTGTTTTAATAAAAACGTCTATTGTTAAGAAAAATTATCAGGCACTTGGAAGAGGCCTGTATGTCCTTCAATGCAGTAAGGAAGCATTGTTTAACAGGCCCACCCGGGATTATTTAATTCTGTAGGGGAATTTCCCTGTGTTTGACTTTGCTATTTACTATGAGTTAGAGTCCAGGTACTGTGCGGTTGTGTGTAAATTTGTAGATTTTTGTTTCATAGAGATATAAATGATTATGCTCAATAGAAAAGATTATCTATTGTTTCATTACCCTATAAAACATTAACTCGTTTTGTATCTGATCTAGCAATCTTATTTTAACATTCTGGGTTTTTGTTTTTTGTTTTTCCTTGAAATAACCACTTCCTCAAATGCAGCTTTACCATCCTACTAATTCTTTCATTAATTAAAATAAAATCTCTGACGTGGGTTCATTCTATATTGGTAAGAGTCAGATTTTTAACTTTTGAAACTTTTTCTTTGACATCGTGATATGTAGGAGTGAAAAAATTGTAAATTAATATATGATCTACAGATAAATTAATAAATTAAGTATTAGGTAAAAACTGGATTATTTCATCTTACTCCCTAAAAGTGTATATATTTTTAGTGGGCCCAAGTATAAAGGAGTTGGTTATTGTGAGAACAGAAAGTGTAACCCGGAGCATGTCAGGATGAGGTCTGATGGTTGCTAGAGGCTAGGTATGCAGTGCTAAGGAGTTTGAACTTTTTCCTACAGGTGATGGGAACCGCTGACGTGTCATAAGCTGGAGGAGTGTGATTTTTAAAGATGATTTGACCGCAGTGGGAAATACGTACAGCACCAGTTGCAACACTGTTGTAATGGCCCAGGCAGGCCTCAGACCCAGTGAGGGCGTGAGGGCTTAAACCAGAACAGTGATACTGGAGATGGAGAAATAAAGTCAAATTTAAGGTAAAAATTGATAGTGATTGCATTTTGCAAGGGCAAAAGAGTAATGAAGAACGACTCCCAGGTTTCTGGCTTCAATGCCTGGGAAAATGGAAGTACTATTAACTGAGACAGGGAACACAGAAAGTGGAATAAGTTGGTGGTGATAGGTTGGGGGGCCTATGACTGGAATAATGGGACTGAGAGGTGTTCCTTTTATTTTTTTAAAAAATGTTTGAGGTGTTGCTTTTTTATTTTTATTTTTTAAATATATTTTTATTGATTTCAGAGAGGAAGGGAGAAGGAGAGAGAGAGATAGAAACATCAGTGATGAGGGAGAATTACCTATCGGCTGCCTCCTGCACGCCCACAACCCAGGTATGTGCCCTTGACTGGAATAGAACCCGGGACCCTTCAGTCTGCAGGCTGATCCTCTATCCACTGAGACAAACGGGCAGGGCGAAGGGTTGCTTTTTTAAATGGTCACTACCCCTTTAAGATCCTGCCCTTCCCTCTTAGCCCACCCAGGCCCAGCTGGATTTCCGTGCCCCAATTTACTGTCATGGCCAGAGCTCCTGAGCATGCGCTGAAGGAAGAGCTGGACTAACCAACGCTCTCTTGGGGCTCAAGGTATTGCATCTGTGGCTCTCAGCAAAGAGCTCCATTTTGAGAGCATATTTTCCCTATCTAACCATTCTTTTCTCATTT
This sequence comes from Cnephaeus nilssonii, assembly GCF_951640355.1. NCBI lineage: Eukaryota > Metazoa > Chordata > Mammalia > Chiroptera > Vespertilionidae > Cnephaeus > Cnephaeus nilssonii. Next base: position 9,474,945 of record NC_137092.1, on the reverse strand, counting down.
TTTCTCTTTCTTAAGTCTTTGCTACCATAATTTTCCAGTACCTGTCTCTTTTATAACTCAAGAGTAATGAACATCTGGGATTTTTTAAATAGTAAAAAATTATAACACAATGTTTAGAATAGGGTATCTTATCCAATACACAGTTTTGGGGCTATGAGAGGAAAAAAGGTTAGCTTAACTTGGTGAATTACATAAAGCTTTGAAGCAGTCATACTCAATCATTATAGTTTTATCATAAAACCTGCACACCTAGCCGAAACCGGTTTGGCTCAGTGGATAGAGCTTCGGCCTGCGGACTGAAAGGTCCCAGGTTCGATTCTGGTCAAGGGCATGTACCTTGGTTGCGGGCACATCCCCAGTAGGGGGTGTGCAAGAGGCAGCTGATCGATGTTTCTAACTCTCTATTCCTCTCTCTTCTCTCTGTAAAAAATTAATAAAATATATTTTTTTAAAAAAGAGTTGGAGAATCTCATCTCTCCTTAAGAAAAAAAAAACCTGCACACCTAACCACTGTGTCCTGTCTTTTGCTGCACAGGTAATGTGGTGTCCCAGAAGTGTACTGAAACTTGCTGTGAGAGATAATAGACTTCGTGTATGTTAAGCGTTGTATCGGATCATTTGGGAATCAGCGTTGAACACCAGCCCAAATGTACCTGGAGTTACTGTCTTTTTAAGAAATCTGAAGAATGTTGTTCCTTCTGCAGGAACCTTCATGCTGAGATGACCCTATATTGTTAGTATGTCACAGCAAGATGCCTTAATGAAGATAGTCAGAGTGCAGATAACTGCCAACATTAAGTTGATATAAACACAGCAAATACAAAGGGAATGATCAGATCACAAGGAAGCCAGATTCTGTGGGTAGATTTCTGGGAAGAAGGAGCAAGAAGACAAAGGGAGGAGAAGCAAAAAGAAAATGGACTTAGCAGTGAGATGGACATGTCTCCGTCATCTTGCCGCTCAAACCAACACCCATCATTCAAAAACCATCTTTAAGTTGGTGAAATACATATATATTAAAACAGATCTAAGTTTAAAGTGGAGAAAAGAGGCCATTTCTATGTCTCAAACCTTAGCAATAAAACAAAAGAATATGAATAGAGGTAGGTCTAAACTTCAGGAGTTACAGTGGGGAGATATGAAATATGGGGGAAATTAAGTATGTTTGAGTTTAGACGGTAAAGTGTTTTGTTTGCTAAAAGTCCAAATGTACATGTTGTCCCAAGAGGCACTGAGCTTAGATAATAGGACATTCATATAATTCAACAAATTCATTCCTGAGTGCCAACTTTAATGAAAATGTCAGTGTTGTTGTTGCTGTTATTGCTGGCATTTCTTACATGGGAGAGTTGTACAACTATGTAATATAGGCCAAAATGGTGAATTTACTATACTCAGGGATCAATACATTGAGGCTGTGATTTGATGGGGTGGATGAAAATGTGCTCTGTAGAAGGAGAAATGCCTCAGCGCTCCCTATCATTAAAATCTGGATGCTTCTGGAACTGCCTGAACCTCTTCAGTTGGTTAAGTATTGCACAAAGATGATGGTAACCTGAATATCAAGAGTCTTAGCTCCAAATGGGCTGTATAAATTAAAACCAGCAATCCACATTGCTTTCAGAAAATAGGAAGCCAAAGTCGATTTCAGAGAATCAAGTTTGCTACACTTGACCTACTCAGTCTCAGAAAGAGAGGTCGCCAATCCTAAAGCATTCTGAAACTCCTAAGTATTAAAATTCATTCAACGAAGGCTTGCTGAGCAGCTAGCTCTACTGGGCATTGTTTTACAGCATTAAACCGGCAAGGCCTCTCCCAGTCCCTGGTGGTGCTGGCATTCCAGAGAAAACTTTCTTCTTGGCCAAAATACTGGGTGGGTTGGGTGGGGCAAGACCCAGGAGGAGGAGGAGTTGTTGACTATGGAAATTACATGCTTGCTGCTCTGTTATCTGATCATGAAATCAACCCCAAGTCAACACATAACAGCATGAACTAAGTAGATTAGATTATAAAGAAGTCTTTATCATCCATTAAGTCTTCTAAGGGCTCTTGTCCCTGTGTTTATCGGCAGTAAGAAGAATGTAGCCAAATCTTGTGTCCCAAAAGTGAAAGCCACTTAGTAGAAAGTTACATGAATGCACAAATTCACAAAGAGAATGTGCATGATTTTCAGAACCAAATGAATCCCTAAGGTACTGGCACACAGCTATTTGAGCCAAAAGATCATATTACATTTTAAACCATATAAACTCATCTTCTTCAGTCTTCATTTGCATGAGAACAGAGTCTTATTCTCAGCCAAATGAGCAAATCAAATCCTCCTGTCAATTTTCTGTTCCAGCACAAGATTGTGAATATTCTGTTCCATTTTCCTCTCCCACCGGGCTGAGATTCTTCCTTTAACCTCAGTTCGTCACAGGACCTTTTGCCAATCTAATGAAAGCTAATGGTTTATCTCGGGGAAATGAAGGTGCCCTCATACCCATAGACATTCTTAATGTCATTTTTTAAAAATCGCTGAGCCCAACTCCCACATTATAAAAATGATAGATTAAGGCTACAGGAGGTTAGATGATATATTTACTGAAGGTCACACAGGTGGCAGAACAACACGTAAAAGCAAGTTCTCAGAAGTGTGTGGGTTTTTGTTTGTTTCTTTGGTTGGTTGGTTGGTCTTACAATCTGAAACCACTCTCAGGTATAGGGCTGCCTCTGAACCTTTTTTTAAATCTGGAAATACTAATATAAAACAACATTATCTTTGTAACACACTTGTGCTCTGATTCCTTTGTAAACAGAGTAAATAGGTCAGTTGTAGGGTGGGGCTTTCGCTGAGGCGGCACTTCCTGTCTCCCAAGCCAGGACTCCAGTTGGGATATGTAGTAACTCAGCAACGTGGCTACAAGCACAGACCCACGAAGAAAGAGTTCTCATCTGTTGTGTTTGAGGCCAAAGAACGGACTAGTGTAACTTTCCTTTGTGGATTGTTCCTTTCTCAACAGCCATTCTGCTTTTGACCTGAAAAACAGCCACGGAGCTCCTGCCCCGTCAGGCGTATTTCTTGTTGGTCTGTGAGCGGGTAGCATATGGCTAATTACAGTTTACACCTTCTGAAATGCTCTAAGGATCCACTAAAGGCTGTCTTGTCTCTTTGGTTTACTGTTCTAGCACTTTTTGCAGACAGAGCAGTAAATGGTTGTGTGTTTTGGGGGGTTTTTTTTTTAGGTCCCTTTTAATTTCAGATGATGATGGAGAGGATGATCTGTGTGGGCTGCTAATGGATTCTCAGCCTGGTCTGTTCAATGACCGTGTTCCTGATGTGTCATTGTCATCACCATGTCCTGGTGACCAGCTTTCCTTTTCTTCCCTCTCCCTCCCATGGGAGACATGTTTATGGAGGACAAAATGAAGCACTAAGGTAAGTGAAAGAAGAGATTTTCAGAGCAAAATGTCTACGGCATAAAATGCATTCGTACACATGAGAGTAAAGATATTTGAGTCATTCTGTGTTTATGTTTTTATTTTTAAAACATACCCTGTTTATTTCCAACTCTGTGTGGTTTTGTGAGATAAAAATGTGCTCTCTTGCAAGGAGATGGGTGTCTCTTGAAACAACATATAATGGAAAGATTTTTCATTAATTTAGTTTTTAATTTGTTGGGTATTAAAATATAGCTGGTAACTAGACATCACTTCAGCAGGGAAGTTTTCTATTTAGTGAGTGGCTTGCACAGGGAGTAGATGTTCTGACCCAGATGTTCTATTTGAAGCTGGATGGAGCTCTCTACTGTCCCTGCCAACAGGTGACCAGCTGGCACCAAATATAAGCATGACAGCTTGGGGCACTCAACTGAGACCCACGTTTCTATTTTCCTTCATCCAGGGAATAGCTAAAAACACGATCTCCAATTCTCTTACTGGCATGGGGCAGTGCAGAAATAAATGAGTTTTCAGTTAACGATTCTAAGTAAAAATAGGTCCAATCACCTATAATTTTAACATTTAAAGTTGGTAGTAGTGTTTTAGGAACTAATATAATGTATGGACTAAAATTTTGTGAGCCCCATAAGTTCTTCACCATATGAACAAACTTAAAAAGCTAATAATATGGGAGATTTCAAATTTGAAAATTCAGTCTTGAGACCAGTCAGTGTAAGCAGGTTGAACATAAGGGAGACCTATACCTCCCTGAGGGGTATGTGGAGCTAGGTGAGAAGACCCAGGCCTTCTCCTTAGACCCTACATTGCTTGCTTTGACTGAGACTCAGCATAGCTATGATAGAGACTCACAAATATTTCATATGCGTGCCTGAACTTTAATGCTTTCCTTTTAATTAACATTGCTTTTATAGTTTTAAGGGTTCCTTAAAAAGTACCCTTAAAGGATGGTTAAAAGGAGAGGGGGAAAGATACTATGGCCAGCAATTATGAGAGATCTGCCACAATAAGGCTCAGACTTAGACCTTAGAGTCAGATGGGCCAACAGGCAGGTGGACCTGACATACCAACCTGTTCTCAACCTGGTCATCCCTCAGCCGTAGCCTGCTGCTCTGTCCTCAGACATTTCCACCAACAATGTCAGTGTGGGGCAGAAAGGCATCTGGAATTCTGTCACAGTCATGCCTTCCTCCTGCTACCCCAGCACCTGTCAAGGTCACGTTAGGATTATACATAATGTAAAATGTTCCCAAGACAATTCTAAAATACGTCCATACAGGGAAACAAAAGTACAAAGTTGGCCGAAACCGGTTTGGCTCAGTGGATAGAGCGTCGGTCTGCGGACTGGAGGGTCCCGGGTTCGATTCCGGTCGGGGGCATGTGCATTGGTTGCGGGCACATCCCCCGGTGGGGGGTGTGCAGGAGGCGGCTGGTCGATGTCTCTCTTTCATCAATGTTTCTGGTTCTCTATCCCTCTCCCTTCCTCTCTGTGAAAAATCAATAAAAATATATATATCTTAAAAAAAAAAGTACAAAGTTGCATGAAACAATCTTGTGAAAAGAGGCTGCAGGACTGGCTATAGCTTTTTGGGGATTGGTGGGGGGGAAAGAACTTTACTATGATTGCTTATCATTTCTTTTTTTACATCTTCCACTTCTCATCGTATTCATTTTTTCCTTTAAATACATGAGCATATTTATAATAACTTTTGAAGTCCTTGTCTGCTAATCTGCTAATTCTAGTATCTCTTCATTTCTGGGTTATTTCTGTTGACTGATTTTTTTCTTGGTTATGGGTAGCAACTTCCTGCTTCCCATCTATAATAATAAAAGCATAATATGCTAATTAGACCAGACAACCTTCCGGAGGAAGGGAGGAAGCTGGGGCTGCGAGGGAAGCCCGGGGTGCTGGAGGGAAGCCGGGGGAAGGAAGGCCTACTCTTGCACGAATTTCGTGCATTGGGGCTCTAGTATATAATACTTTATTATCGAATGCTAGAAATGGTGAGTTTTCATTATTGAGCACCAGATTTTGTTGTCTTAATGGGAGAGTGTTAGGCTTTGTTCTAGCAGGCGGTTAATTTATTTGTGCATCCACTTGACCTTTGAAGCTTGTTCTTAAGCTTTGTTGAGATGGGTTTGGCGTAGTCTTTACCTGAGGACTAATTGAGTCTTCTGCACAGGCATGGCTCCAAGAGCCTTGAGCCTGCTCCAGGTGTTCACAGTAGACTCGTCACATTTGCCTTTTCTAAATCCTGGGGTTGCTTTCTGAGATCACCAATGACTTACCCGTCCAAAGGAACTTTTCAGCGTTCATCTTCCTTGATCTGTTGGTGGCATTTAATATTGTTAACCACCCCACCTTCTTGAAACACTCTTCTGAGATGTCTGTCTCTTGACATTCTCCTTATTTTCCTCTTACTTTCATGGCTGTTTTGCTGGTTCTCCTTCCACCCTTTGAATATTCCTTGAGCTTTTTTTTTTTTTTTGCCATCTTCTAATTTTAGTCTATAGTCTCTATTTCTCTAGGGGATCTCATGCTGTCCCATTGCTTCCGCTACCATCTATTTACACTGAAAAAAACACGTGTGTGCATGTACCACTCAATCCCAGACCTCTTCCAAGCTCAGACTCCTCCATTACCAGCCACTTCTTCAATGTCTCTTCTTGGATACTTTGAACACATCAGGTTCTAAAGAGACCTCATGAATCCAGCCCATTGCCTCCTACATGCTCCTCTCCCAAGGTTCCTGTTTCATTGAAAGGCACAATCCAGTTTCTCATGTAAAAAAATCTGGGAGTCATTCTTGAAGCCTCACTCCCAATGAATCTGAATCATCCCATACAATTATTTTTTCTTCTAAATGTCGCTGGTTTGTGTCTCCAAGATCTCGTTTGGTCCTGCACTCCAAGCATGGTTCTAGAGAGGAAGAGAGGCCCGGGACATGCTGAGGTAGCAGAGCTGAGACAGCCTCGGAGTGTGGCCCGCAGCCAGAATGCTTTGGAAGAAGCAGAACATTTTCTAGATCCTTGGAGAACAGTTTAGATAGGAATCGGGGAACCTGAGGAGGTGTCAAGGTAGGACATAGGGTGCAGCAGAAACCTGGGTAAACCTCTAACCATAGGTCAGATGGACCAAGAATGCATCAGTAGATTCTGGGTAGATCAAGTCCAGATTAATCACACTATATTACCTTGTACAAGATCTCAGCATACACTTTTGGGAGAGACCCCCTAAAGTGACTGAAATCACATTTCCAACTTTCAGAAGAATGGAGGCTTGAAACTGAAATTCACTTATATAAAAAAAGAGAATATTCTGTTTCTTTGTAGAGGAATAAAATATCATACCCAATATATGAACTATATCATTGATAAAGACGATATTTAACCTAAATTGTGAACAAGGGCAAATGCAAAGATTAAGTAGGTTCTGTAATGAAGGAATCTCTATTGCCACCACCTCACCCAAGCCACAATCATGTCTTGCCTGAATCACCCCCTAAATGTTCTCACATTTACTTCCAATAACCACTCCACACCAAAACATGAGTGATCTTTTTGAAATGCAAATTTTGTCCGATCACTCCTCTGTTTATAATCCATTAACAGCTTGTCTTTGCCCACAGAGTCCAAATCCATTTACCAGGCCCACCAAGGTCCTGTGCAATCTGGCTAGTTCCCCTCCGGTCCTCTCTTCTTCATTCTCATTTTGCTCTCTATGCCCTGGACTTCTCTCACCTCCAGCTAATTCCACAGGACGCCTTCTGCCTGGAGTACACCCTTCAGTCCCTCTCCACACACACACCAACCTGACCAGCTCCTAGTCATCCTTCAGTTCCTTGCTCAATTGCCACTTCCTCTTCGAAATCACCTTCCCTTGTCCATTTCAGTCTGAGTCCTCTTGGGAGCCACTCTCACTTGCCCCATGTCATAGCACTTCACCACCACTGTGCTCTACGAGGGCATGGCCAGGGTCTCTCCTAGCCTCCATACGCAGGACAAAGCCTCCCCCGCCCCCCAATGGGGCTGTCTGGCATAGAGAGGGCATGCAGTAAATGTTGGGTGAAGGAAAGGAGTCCAGAAAACTCATTCCCACCAAAGGATTCCGTGATCAAGGTCTAAAGTGCTCCCTGGAGGGTGGAGGATATCCAGATACAGTTCCCAAACCTAAAGGAGTGCACTGTCCTGGTAAAGCTCCAATGACTGGCATATTCTTAGCCGGAAGCTTTCCAGCTCCTGACACCTCAGGCTGTCCACCTGGAGAAAAGGGAATAGAGAAGTCTGCCGTTACCCTAGGCCATCTGCCCCTGCCTGTCTCTCTGACTTCATCCTGTTTCATCTCTCCTCCCCGCCCACTGTGCTCAACCAGTGGGTTTTGTTTCCATCCGTGGAGCACACCGAGCTCTTGTCCACCTGGGTCCTTTGAGTGCTGTCCTTCTCTGTGGGATGCTCCCTCCACCTCCACCTTGCTCTTTACAAGGTGAGCTGCTTTGCAACACAAATGCCACTTCCCAAGAGAGACCAGCTCTGCTATTCCCTGTCACTGCTCGCTCTGTCTCGTCATAGCATTTAGTCACACATGGTAATTTATTTACTGGCTTTAGTTTATCTCCTTTACTAAGAATCTATAAATGAAGGCAGCTGTCTTGTTCATTGTGTTTTGCCAGATCTAGCACAGTGCCTAGGGCATTGTTGGTACTCAACAAATATTTGTTGAGTAAATGAATTAATGTTTATAATAGCCATGAGCTGATCATTATAGTTCCTAACTATCATATCATACATAGCTTGACAAGGAAAATTGGAATGCTTTGGTTAACATTATGGGGGCTTGGTAAGTCAGACATAGAAGTAAAACTGAAGTCACATCAGGATGGATTGCTAAACTAGAGGTGGAGGGATATTGGGAGGTCACAGAAGGACAGGGGGGTGGAGAATCCAAGACTAGAGAGTGGGGTAAAAGGTAAGGAGAGGAAAGGTGAGGGAGCAAATGCCATTTACAGCACCTAACCCTTTGATTTGTGTTCCCTTTAGGCTTTTGTCTTAGAGATTTCTATTTTCATGCCTTAAACCTGTAAAAACTAATGTGACTGAAGGGGGGAAATGCAGCCTCTGGGTTACATTTGGCATGTCATTGGGATCCTGTCTTGGTTTTCTTTTGCTGCCATAATAAATTGTCACAAATGCAGTGGCTGAAAACAACTTCACAGAGAAATTGCTCTGTTACAGCTCTAGAGGGCACAGTCCGAAAGGAGTCCCAGGAGGCTGCCCTCCAGAGGTCAGCAGGGCCGGGTCCTTCTGGAGGCTCCAGGGAGAGTCCGTTCCCTGCCTCTTCTGGTTTCCGGTGGCTGCTGACATCCCTTGGCTTGTGTCACATCTCTCCACCGCCCTTTCCGCTTCTGTAGTCAGTCTCCCCCTTCTTCCCTCTTAGAAGGACACTGGGATTGTATTTAGGGCCTGCCTGGGTAACACAGGATAACCTGCCTGCATGGAGGCTAATCTTTCTGTATCAGGATCCTTACTTAACTCAATCGCATCTGCGAAGTCCCTTTTTTGATAGAAGGTAGCGTTCACGGGTTCCAGGGACTAGGATGTGATTTCCCTGAGGGCCATTACTTAGCCTATCCTGGGTCCATTTCAAATTTGAATGTCTATCATACTGCCTCTTTTTTAAAAAAAAGTTTGTTTGGTTTTGGTTTGGTTTATTTTTGGCACCCTAGAAGGTGTTTTTTTTCCTTAAGAGCTCTCACAACTTCCATTGCTAATCAAACCTCAACTCTGAGTGTAGTGCCTCTCATGTCTCACAGGCCCAAACTTTGTTTTTACAAGAAAAAGAAAGTATGTTGTAAAACAACAAAACAACTGTAGTTTTGTTTCACATCTGGCCTCTCTTTTGAAAGCCCCTCCTGTGAAACTAAACTGAAATATTTATCTGATTCAAGTTTTTCTAGAGATGGCGAAAACAAAATGTGGAGAGATTTCCGTTCGGCAAAGTGCTGAGCGACATGTTTTAATATGTTTCTGATCTAAACAGATCCAGACGGAGAAGAAATTCACTGGAGGGAGTTTCTGCTTTTCTGCTTTGACTCAACAGAACTGGTGCTTGACGATCAACTTAGATGGAATTTGCCTTTAGGCCTTTATCTACCTGAAAACCTGTTAAGTTACCTGTCCCCCCCCCCCTCCCCCCCAAAGTACTTACTCTTAAGGAAAGAACTTCCATGACCATTCCCTGAAGGCACATAATTAGGAGCCTGATTCCAGAGCCTGGAGCTGCTCTTTGAAGGAGACCTTAGGTTCTGGAAAGAACCCAGTCTTCTCAGCTCAGTTGCCACAGACAAGGCAACTTTCAGCCCAGTGCTGTTCAAATGTTATGTTTAAATACGTCACTTAGCCCTAACCGGTTTGGCTCAGTGGATAGAGCGTTGGCCTGCAGACTCAAGGGTCCCAGGTTCAATTCCAGTCAAGGGCATGTACCTTGGTTGCAGGCACATCCCCAGTAGGGGGTGTGCAGGAGGCAGCTGGTCGATGTTTCTCATCAATGTTTCTAACTCTCTATCCCTCTTCCTTCCTCTCTGTAAAAAATCAATAAAATATATTTAAAAAAATACATACATAACTTAATTTTTTGAGTAGCAACATTAAAAACAGCAGAAAGAACAGTGAAATTCATTTTAATGATATAGCTTATTTAATCTCATATATCCAAAATATCATTTCAACGTGAGTAAATAATTATTGAGAGATTTTACATGCATTTTTTTTTTCATTCCTCACCAGAGGACATTTTTTTTATTGATTCCAGGGAGAGAGGAAGGGAGAGGGAGAGAGAAAAAAAACATCGATGGTTGCTTCCTGCACGCATCCTGACCAGGGATTGAACCCACAACCTGAGCATGTGCCCTGACCGGGAATTGAAATGGTCACCTTACAGTGCACAGAACAACACTCAACCAACTGAGCCACACCAGCCAAGGCACAGCATTGTTTTTGGCAAGTGAGTCTGAGGCAACGCAATCATCCTTTACTGGAACTACAGGCCAGTAAAATTTACGTGAGGGATGCTAACCTTGGTCAAATGATTGCAGTGTGCCAGGATGTCTTCTAAGTACCTGGTGTGTATTAACACAATTACCCTCCGGGCAATGCTACATGGTATTTACCTTATGCAGAAGAGATTCAGATTAAGGCAGAGTTTGTGCAGACATAAGGAGGCAGGGCTGGACTTGAACCCAGGCATCTGGCTGCAGCAGCCAAGCACTGAACCGCCTGTGGCACAGGGCTGCCTGCCTTCTGCACTGTCTCTTCCCGAGACCTGCCCTTGGTCTGACCATTCATTCCCACCTTCCCAGCCAGTCCCTTCTGCTATGGGCCTTCTTTTCCTCTTCAGGGGGAGACAGCTTCTTGTCTAGTGGATGGAAACACACATTACCTGGGCTCTGCATGATTCTTCCTTTATAGTCAGTGAGAGGGTGTCCTCCCGGCCACTCAAGCCTTCAAGGTCCTGCTGTGAGGACCTGGGGCCTCAAGCAGCCTCTTCCCTAGTCTCTTGAGGTTCGTTTTCAAATAACCCGAGACACTCTGGTGGGTGCCTCCTGTGGGTCCCTTTCCCCTGCCGTGCAGGCACCCAGTCCTGACAGGACCCGTCAGAGACACTCGTGGTGCATGTCGGTCTGCCAGCCGGCTTTAGAGCACGTGAGTGTCGGTCACTGCACTGGGCTGAGGACTCAGGTCTGACCTGCGCTGAGATCCCAGACAACTAAACTCTGGGGTTGTTTTTCTTATTTTTATAAAAGTTCCTATCTTCTCCTAATTTATATAGGGTGTCCCAAAAAATGTATACACACACATTGAATAATTCTAAAGGCAGTGTTTATTAAAATACATTTCATTTTCAAAATCGAGCTATCAGCTGTTAAAGTGTGCCCACACATTTTTTTGGGACACCCTGTATAATTCTTGTCTCTTTCAGGTTTGTCTCTCAGCGCATGTCCCCCTTTGCAGTGTTCTCAACTGCCTGCCACAGATCCGATGGCCGGTCTTGGTAGGACCAACTGTGCCTGAAGAAGTCAGCAGGTCCTGCGCCAAGCACAGGATTCCATGAGCACCGTGCAAACTATTTTTAAATTTAAATTCAAACGTGTGTTGAGGCATGAGGTGCCACGCTGGCCTGCACTGTGCTGTGTTTCTTACCTCATCCCCAGGACCACCCTGCGCGTGGGCAAAAGTGTCCCCATTATGCAGACACAACTCGGGGCCAGGGAGGGCCTTGCCAGAGGTCAGACAATTAAAAGGATGCAGAGCTGGGATCGAGCCGGGCCTTTTGGCACAATTCCGCCCAGCCCTCCGTTCCTTTTGTTGTTGCTGAATTGCGGGCTCTAAATTGCCAGTTAATTAACCTCTGCTTAAATGGTACTTGATTTCCTTTTTTTCTAAAAACAAGTTACTTATCATTGGAAACTCTTTCTGACCTTAGCATATTCAGTGGCCTGGTAGAGATTAATTAGCAAATGGAATTTTTTTGCCAGGAAAAAAAAAATCACTTTATAACAAACAATTACAATTCAGTTAGTTTCAAACAAATTTCCACCAGGCTGGCAGCCACTATGTGATTTAGCAGACATTTATTGGATCCTTTACAAATAATAGCTCCCTTGGTCCCGTAGTAGAAACTGATTATATGTTACCTACATCTTACAGACAAGGAGACTGAGATTTGTAAGTGGCACAAGCAAGATTTGAACCCTAGAAGCATGTGTTGAGTCCCGGGGTATAAGCACTACACCACCGTTCCTTCTTTGCTAACTCGCGCTCTGTGCTGTGCTGAGCAAAGCAAAACCATAGCACAGAAGAGGGGCTAGAAACAGGGAGGGGCCAGGAGACCCTTCTCTGGCAGCAGAAAGGATCCAGCTGTGTGTGTGTTTAGAACACCTTACACCTAACTGGAGCAGGTTGTTAAATCGGGAAAAAACTATTTCATAAGGAAGTGGATTGATGTGTCTCGTTTGTAGTTATGAAATGGAAAGAGAAAAAAAGAAATGCATTTTGCTTCTGTGTTTAGTTTAGAGCATGAAAAATACCCTCAATTCTGCTTTTGTCCACAGAGGGGAGCAGAGGGTTACAAAGGCCCCAGGCTCAGCACAGTCTACTCTGGTTCTCCCCTCCATTTCCACTTTCTCTTGGTTCCGGCCTTAGGATTAGTTAGTTCGCAAGAGGAAGAATGGGGTAAAACCAAAGAGATGATGACAGATTAGTTCACACATTTTTTTTCAAAGGTTGATGAGAAAGAGAGTTTCAGACAGGATCACGTGGTTATAAGGAATAGAAATCCACCAGTTTCCTGGAAAATCCCCAAAATCCCAGAAGCCCCAGGGCTGGGTCTCTCTCTTGGCATCTCTGCTGCCCTCCTCTCTCCCCTCAGCCCTCCCCTTCCATTTTTCTCTCTCTCGGTGTCTCTGTGTCTCGCTGCACCTCTTCGTTCTACCAATCACTTCCTTGTCCTCTGTCTCATGGAGCATAAACTTTACCTCCTCGGAGCATTAGCTTTTGTGTGATTTCGAATCAGGTTGACATCAGAGCCTCCCCTACCTTCAGCTGCACTGCAAACCCGCTCATGCTCTCAGGTTCCCAATTCCTAGTTCCTCGAAGATCTACCCGAACGGCCCACCTTTACAACACAGGCTGCACAAGCCACATGCTGGTCTATACACTGGTGGCCTTTGGGCAAGCTGTCCGTCAGTCATCAGCTGCCCAGTCAGTATAGAAAATGTGCCTCAGCTACAGGGACTGGGTGAAGACGGAACTTTCTCTTAGAAGGCATGTGGGTGGCCCTAATCCGTTTGGCTCAGTGAATAGAGCATCGGCCTGCGGACTCAAGGGTCCCAGGTTCGATTCCGGTCAAGGGCATGTACCTTGGTTGCGGGCACATCTCCAGAAGGGAGTGTGCAAGAGGCAGTTGATTGATGTTTCTCTCTCATCGATGTTTCTAACTCTCTATCCCTCTCCCTTCCTCTCTGTAAAAATCAATAAAATACATTAAAAAAAAAAGAAGAAGAAGAAGAAGGCATGTGGGTGGACAAGCTCCACAACAGAGCCCAGTGCCAGGCGGGGAAGCTCACTGCCCGGAGCCACACTTTAAGTGCAACCTCTGAGTTTGTGTCACTGACCTCTCTCCACATTAAAAAGTAATCAATGTCCTACGGTCCGTCCAGAACAACATCCTTTGGATGGGCTCCAAGGTAGATGCTTTGATCTTAGCTTCCACCACGGCTGAGCAGGCTGATGGAGGTTTTGTAGGGAAAACCTGCCCCTTTCATTTCTGGTGGTGTAAGTAAAGGGCCATCTCACCATGTGTGACCGGTCTTCAGACCAGCTTCCTTATCCAGAGACACACTCACACAGCAATGTCTTCCTCAGAGGAAGACGTGAGAGCTAGATCTGCACTGGAGCGCTTCTCCTAGCACCCGGCTCACGGTAAGCTCTCCGTCAATGGAATTTGTGAGCAGCTGGACCCCTTTTCCCAGGATGTCCTTCAGGGCGTACACATTTTTCCGGAGAGGAGGCCATTAAAATAGAGACTTGGGAAGTAGGGTCTGCATTCTACTAACTATTTACTCTCTGGCCATCTTTTGATACCCTCAACCCCAAAAAGAACAACGGAAAAAGAGAAAAACTCATTCTCAATGAATCAATTTAACAACCATGTTTCGGTCAGACGGCTTAGGTACGAACAACGAAACTCAGTTCTTGCAGATTCAGGAGGGAAAATGATACGGAACAGATGTTGGGCTGCTTGCTGACTCACTGGGAGAGCTGGAGAATCCGGTCAGAAATGACCAGGAACAAATAAATGGGTGAGGCAGCGAGAGCCACCACCACAGTGATTGCACCCCTGGAACTGCCTATGGGGAACCCACTGCTGCGCTGTGAATAGTGGTGTCCGGGCCGTCCTACCCCCAGCATTGCTGGCCTGAGAACCGCTGGGGCTGCTGCAAAAATCCATTCTCCACTGCCCCTGCTTCTTCTTTTTAAAGACTTTATTTTTATGTTTTTGAGTGGTTTTAGGTTTACATAAAAATTGAGAAGATAAAGAGATTCTCCAATTACCTGCTGCCCTCACACATGCATAGCCTCCCCCACTATCAACATCCCCCACAGATGGTAGGTACATTTGTTACAACTGATGAGCCTACACTGGTGCATCATTATGCCCCAAAGCCCATAGTTGAGATTAGGGTTCACTCTTGGTGCTGTACATTCTATGGTGTCTCTTTTTATAAGGCACTAATCACATCAGACCAGGGCCCCACCCTCATAACCTCATCTAGCCATAATGACCTCCCAAAGGCCATTCTCCAAATCCCATCACTCTCAGGGGTTGGGGCTTCAACATATAAATTTTGGAGGGACATAAACATTCAGTCTGTAACAGGTACTATTTTCAGTAATATTTATGAATATAACATTTTCTTTTTTCTCAAACTTGGAGGGAAAAAATCATGCATCTATTCATTTATTAGGTAGTTATGTTCTTTTTAAAACAATTTTTATTTATTGATTTGAGAGAGAGAGAGAAACCTTGATTTGTTGTTCCACCCATTTATGCATTCATTGATTCTTGTATCTGCCCTGATGGGATCAAACCTGCTAGCTACCTTGGCAGACTGGAATAATTCTCTAACCAACTGAGCTACCCGGCCAGGGCCTAGATGATTATCCTCATTATTCTGCAACATCCACTGTGTGCCACACCTGTGCTCTTTCAGGACTCACAGAGCTCCCTGCAACCCAGTGTCAACATCCCCTTACCTGCTTCCTCCCCGGCTTCCATGATCACCTATTCTTTTTCATGCGAACTCACTGAACACATTTCCCAAGAGTTTTTAAATACCTTTCTCCCTTAGATCTCCACCTTTCTTCTAATGTGGCGCAGCAAACAGAAAAGGATCACTGCTTTGCGCACCCCATGCTTCCCAGTGTGACTTCCCAGCAGCTCTGTTTTTGCAATTAATTTTTACCTCCTCAAAGGAGAGGCCCCCTCTGCCCACAGGTACTATATTTGGCTGGTAGGTGTTTAATAATTAATTGCTTAGATTCACAATTTTTCTCCTCATTAATTCAGCAGGCATCCAGTTCACTTGTAAAAATGATTCCGATTTCTTAAATGGCCATACTCTGCTCCCCAAAAAACATACATTTTAAACGCATATCTACATAACGTTAAAAATTATGTTTCAAACAGAAATATGGAGTGGTTCCCCATCCCACCACCCTGATAAAAACGGGGTCAGAAAGTCCTCAGCTCTGGGAGGAAGTTAAAAAGGGTCGGAAGGGGTGTGTCCATACCACAGCTGTTCTCAGATGCACAGACCACTTCATTCATTCCTCTATTTGCTCCACAAGTCTCCATGTTAGTAGTTCCCAGTCATTGTGACATGGGGCATGTATGGGCAGAATCGGTTGTGGGGAACACTAACTGTAGTTGTTACTTATATGGCTTTAAGTAGGCAAACAATTGACTTTCCCCACCAATTAAGGCAGAGTCAAGGTTCCCCCTCAGTACCATCACCCTAAAAGTGGGAGGCTATAGACCACACCAGGTGCTAGCCTGCCTAAGCTCACAGCCATGCTCCACCAATGACAAGCTGAACAACTTTGGTCAAGACACTCAAGATTAATAAGCTTTCAGTTCTGCATCTATAAAATCCTATATAATAAAAGCATAATATGCAAATCGACCAAACGGCTGAACAACCGTTCGTGGGAGGCAGAGCTGGCTGGCTTGTGCCAGCAGGCAGAGGGAGGGATGGAGGGTGGCAGCGACCAGTGGCAGCAGAGGGGCCATGCAGGCCTTCCCTGAGCTTGTCAGGTTAGCATGTGGCCCCTTTCGTCCACAGTATAAATCAAATGTGGGATTGCATTGCTTGATGACATAAAGGGCACACAACTTTGAAGCAAGGAAGGAAAAAACCTTTAGAAATTATGTCATCCAACTCTTTCATTTTTAAAGTGAGGAAACTGAGACTCGGGAAGATAAAATGATTTGCCCAAAGGTAGGATCAGGGGCTTAATCTTAATACATGGTCAATAAGTCTTCGTTTAAAAAATGATTAAGAGATGGTTGTATTTTGCATTTTGTTATTTATTTCTACGTTAATGTATTGGTGTGAGTCTAGGTTTTGATTAAAGACTGCTTTTACAGCCCTGACCCGTGTGGCTTGGTTGGTTGGGTGTTGTCCTGAGCACTGAAAGGTTGCCAGTTTGATTCCCAGTCAGGGCACATGCCTGTGTTGTGGGCTCCATCCCTGGTAGGGGGCATGCAGGAGGCAGCCAATCGATACTGCTCTCACATTAATGTTTCTCTTTGTCTCCTCTCTCTCTAAAAATCAATTGAAAATATTTTTAAAAAAAACCAGATGGTGTTTACATGTCAACGAAAAACTATGAGAGAAGTTATCAGAATTTTTCAAAACATTTGGGTGATTTTGTATATACACATTGTAAGAGGAGGAAAATTAGGATTTACTAAGCACTCACGCTAAGTGTCAGTCACTTTTACACAAAGTGTCCCGTGTAAACTACTTAATTACCCTGGGAGGAAATCTATCCATCAGGGTTTGGTGCAGAAAACAGTAACTACTCTGGCTACTTGAAACACAAAGGGAACTTGGTCCTTCGAAAGTCCTGAAAGAGCTAAAGGAACAAGCTTTAGACCTCCAGGAATAATGGCTCCCCGATGCCAACACAGACCGGCCAAGGGAACTGCTCCCTCTGCTACCCTTGGAATGCCAGGAGCCCAGAAGATTCCACACCTACTGCAGCCTCTGAGAGCCTTCCATCAAAGCCATGCAACTGGGACATGACTCCAACCAGGTCTGCTGGCCCCAGAGGTGTGCTACAGCTGCCACAGTCACACCAGCCAAAGTCAAGGCCCTTTAAGCTGTTGCCCATTTTCCCACTTGATATAGTTTCAAAGTCATTCCCCAATGTGCACATCTGATTGGATGAAGCTAAGTCACATGAAGAACCTTAATTGCAAGGGGATCGGATAAACATATAGTAGTCTTTCATTTGTTTAAGCCTCTGTAGGAGAGAAAGTCGTATTAGAAGGAGGTTGCAACAAGTACAATACACATTAATGCAATACCTTTAGGTTCCCTACTTCCAGGGAGAATGTCAGAAAGGAGGCATAATAGACTGGATGCATTGGAACGAAGCTACCACCATGATAGAGGGCCCAAGGAGCCTATGGGAGGGTAAAAGACTGTGGAGAGAGAATTCCAGACCCCAGCTGTCCCAGTAAGCCTTATTTTAGCTAAAATACATGCTTGCACAGTCAAGTGCCACATAACAACATTTTGGTCAATGATGGATCACATATACAATAGTGGTTCCATAAGAAAATGAGCTGAAAATTCCCATCACCTAGTAACACTGTAGCTGTAGTAAGGTCACAGTGCAATCCATTACTAACGTCTTGTGGTGCTGCTGGTGTGAATAACCCCACTGCACCGCCAACTGTATAAAAATATAGCATTTACAACTAAGTACAGTACAAGTACTCGAAAATGGTAATAAGCGACTGTGTTGCTGGTGTATGTATATACTATATGTACATTTAATCATCCTTTTAGAGTGGATTCTGTCTACTTATAAAAAAAGTTTGCTGCCCTAACGGGTTTGGCTCAGTGGATAGAGCGTCGGCCTGCGGACTCAAGGGTCCCAGGTTCGATTCCAGTCAAGGGATGTACCTTGGTTGCAGGCACATCCCCAGTAGGGAGTGTGCAGGAGGCAGCTGACCGATGTTTCTCTGTCATCAATGTTACTAACTCTCTATCCCTCTCCCTTCCTCTCTGTAAAAAATCAATAAAGTATATATATTTTTTAAATTAAAAAATGTTGCTATAAAATAGTGTGCCATATTAGGCCAGGCAGCAGCCTCGTACATCTCATGTTTACCAAGTCTCTTGACTGCATCATTCTCTCTTGTGCTTGATTTAATATCGTGTTGTTTTATAAATTGAGTGTAGCCTCAGTGTACAGTGTTTATAAAGTCTGTATTAGTGCAGTCATGTCCGGGGCCTTCCCAGGCACTCACACTCACTCACCCAGAGCAGCTTCCAGCCCTGCCAGCTCCATTCAGGGCAGGGGCCCTACACAGGTGCACCATTGTTTACCTTTTGTACTGTATTTTTCATGTCCCTTTTCTATGGTTAGATATGTTTAGATACACAAATTCTTACCATTGTGTCAGTTGCCTACAGTATTCGGTACAGTAACATGCTGCCCAGGTTTGCAGCCTGGAGCAATAGGCGAGACCTTAGAGTGGGTGTGTAGGAGGCTGTACCATCCTGGTGTGTAAGGGCACTCTGTGATGTTCGCACAATGATGAAATGGCTTCCATACGCATTTCTCAGAACATACACCTGTCGTTAAATAGGGTATCACTGTTCATAGAAACAAGACCAGCAGTCTAGAAGGAAGTCCTAAAACCGGCAGTGCAGTTTTAATTAGTTGAGTATAGAGACTAATTAACATGCAAATGAGGAGCTTACCAATATTAATCATCTGTTTTACTAGGCAGCTTTTACTAAAGAGTTTCTAACGAGTTTGCAAATTAAGTTTCTTTGACATTAAAAATCAGCTAAATGCCTGTCTGAGAATAATCTCTTCTAATGCAAGGGCAGGGAGGGGGGACTTTTTTTGGATGAAAAACAGCAGTGTTTAAAACCAATTCCCACGTTGGCAAGCGCCGTGCTAGAGTTCTGAGGCAAGCCCTTCCAGGCTCTAATTGAAATCATTTCAGCGAGAGGCCCCAGAAAACAGTGGGAACAAGAGACAAACAAGAGTCACGATGGTTTAAAGGTGCATGGACTAGAAAGCTGCATCACAACATTTCAGTTGGCGATTGGCATTGTTAAAACCCCCAAGAGGTTACCCACATTTTAAAAACTATTTTTATGGCCTTTATCATATTTGTATGCTGATGATTGGGTTGGACCCTGACTTATCAGAGATGATTGGAAGTATGAAGATGGATTGCAAGGTTTTCCTGTGGTTGCTATACTTTCAGGATTCCTTTCCATTTTGTTTGTAAAGAAGTGTATGGGATGGGGGGGGAAAGGAGACATATGCAATACTTTCAATAATAAGAATTTTTTTAAAAAGGAGCTTGGGCTCAACTGCATAAATCATTTTCAGGATCAGCTAACTTTATTATTGTGCCATTCAGCCAAAAATACAAAACAATACAATACAAAATAGCACAATATCTTTAGGTTCCCTACTTCCCAGGAAGAATGTCAGAAAGGACATTCTGTAAAGGAGACAATAGAGTGGATGCATGTCTCTGAACCTCTGCTCCAATCGACACACACTTGCCCTTTAAAAAGTGTTTTCTCTCCGATCACATCCCTATGGAAATTCAAAGGAAGCTTTGAAGTGACATACTTTCAATCAGCTCACAATCTGTGTTTCTTCTCAAATTTCTGCACCTCTTATGCCCTCCCCCCTTTTTAATAGCTATCAGCTCAAAGTTACCAGGCTAGACAGATTAGCTACTGGGACAGTGTGGTATCAGCAGTAATGTTGGCTCTCGGTTCTTGAATTCAGCAAAGAATTCAGAGCCAAGAACTCTAATGCAAGAGGAAGTTTGTTTAGCACACCAAGTGGAAGTATGCTCCAAGAGAAGATCTGAGTGGCTGCTCAGAGAGCTGTCTTGGCCTTTTAGAAAGAAAGTCAGAGGCAGAAGAAGTGAACCAGTTAGGCTGCATGGACTCAGGAAACAAGTTACAGAGGCAAAAGAAGGGTCCTTAGAGACAGGTTCAGGGAATTAGTCCAGGACAAGCTGACACTGCCCACTGCTCCCCTGGTTCAAGTTTCATGGTAACCCTTAGAGCTTAGGAGAAAGAAAGCAATGATACACGCCTGAAGAAAGAAAGAAGGTGTGTGTGTGTGTGAGAGAGAGAGAGAGAGAGAGAGAGAGAGAGAGAGAGAGAGAGAGAGAGAGAGAGAAAGAGAAAGAGAGAGAGAGAGAGAGAGAGAGAGAGAGAGAGAGAATGAGAATGCACTGGGTCCTTTGTCTTAAGGGTTTTTATTTGTTTTCTAAAGGCAGGACTTTTAGGGGAGCTCTCAGAGGAGCATCTCAATAGAATATTCACCAATTTTCCAGGTGTGTCCTTTAATATGCTGATTCACCAAATGAGCATATAGGGTCAGGGATGTGGTCTCTAATGATTGGTTGGTGCGAGGGTAAGGAGTCATTGGTCATTGCATCTGGTCCTGATGTCAGCCATGGTATCGCTGTCTGGTTTTGCTGCTTTTCTGGGCCTGGAGGTGAAATACAACTGAGGCCCAGATGTTGTCTCTAGTTTGACCAAAATCCTGTCTCTGTGGTCAACAGATGTGAGGCTTTATTCCTCACATTATTTGATGCGGATCAGAACCTCATTGTCCCGAGGGCTTAATGCTTAAGGGATGTGCAAGGAGGGGGAGGCAGGTGAGTCAGGGTGCTGGATGAGGTCAGTTTGAATGGGCTATTTGTCTCCGTTTCCCCATTCCACTAGCTAAGGAATTTTCCTGGTTTCTTACTATCCTTTCTCACTGAGTCTTGGGCCTAGAATGGAAAAATACCAGGTGACCAGGAAGGCAAGTTAAGACCAGGTGACCAGAAGGACTGCCAGATAAACGGACCTAAAGAATGTCACCATCTCTCCACTCCCTACTCAAAAACACAGAAGCCACTGATTTTGTCTCCCTTCTGTCTGCTTCCTTGAAACTACTGAACTGCATGTGCAGTTGATTAAGATTTGACCACTATATGACCTTGCTAGGGTGGCAGTAATGAGTGGCCCGCCATCTTGCCCCCAATACAGGCATGAACATAGTTACCAGGCAACGAAGCTGGAAAAGAAAATCACACAATCCTGAACTGGAAAATTCTGCAAGCCCACCTTTTTAAAAAAGCCCGCCTTTCTGCCGCAAGTCAGCTTTGCCCCCAGTTTGTAAAAGCAGCCAAGCAGAGCCACTGCTTTTCTTTCCTCTGTGCCGACTCCCGTGTGCTCGAGCACAAGCTTAATAAAATCTGTCTGGAAATTTCTCTGGGGTTTTCTCCCAATTTCTATTTTGGGGAACCCAAGAATCCCGGCATCTGTAACATTACTGGTGATCTCCTTATTCGTTCATTCATCTGCTTGATAAATATTTGTTGATGGGGCTGAACCAAGGTGCTGAGCACTCCCTACTGTATCAAATACTTGTGGGATGCAAATGTGTATTACCAGCAGTTTCAAGGGACTTACAGTCTCTTAAGAAAATAAAACATGTTCCCAATAAAGCCTGCTTTGAAGAAGCATGTGATAAAATAATGAGAGTTGTATATCTCATGTGCTTGCTATAACTGACTAAACTATCTTGTGCAAACGTTCTGCCTCAATCTCCTTCCTAATATAGCAGAGACAGTCCTAGTGAGATACAGAGATGAAAAGGATATGATCAGTGATTTATTATTTTTACGTGTTTTTTTTAAGAAACAAGATGCTTTTAACAAATTTTTATTGATTATTTCAGGGAGGAAGGGAGAGGGAAAGAGAGAGAGAGAAACATCAATGATAAGAATCATTGATCGGCTGCCCACTGGGGATTGAGCTTACAACCCGGGCATGTGCTCTGACTGGGAATCAAACTGTGACCTCCTGGCTCATAGGTCAATGCTCAACCACTGAGCCACTCTGGCTGAGCTGTTTTTATAAGTTTGAAGTGGCTGATGCCAACACTGAAGACTGTGCCCACCTTTTTCATCCTAGAAGAAGACCTTTCACCAGTCTGTGGATATGTTTACTTGCTGACTAGCAATGATGATGAGCCAATGAATGGCGCTCACTTAAAGCCTAGGAGCTGTGGCCTGTATTGTTTAGTCTTCTGTTATAATCTTTACTTGTCCGAAGCCTTATTTCTTTTGGTTGGTGCGTATGCCAAATATCATGGCTGGTGGAAAACACTGGTAGGTTCAAATTCATTTAAATTCATGGCAAAAAGAAAGTCTTTAATCACAGGCACAAGGTAGATTTTGGAAAAGAAAAGAAAAAAATACTGGCCAGAAAATTAATCCAAAACGCGCTTTGATTTGGGCTTCTGTGTGAGCGCAACTTGGCGGCAGGTCTGACTTGAGGTTCGGGGAGCTGCAGGAGTGGAAAATGGAAATGGCTCATTCGCACCTGCCCTTTCTCCAGAGACTTGGCTCGTCCTCTCCCGTGACACACAGAGACTGTGGGGCCAGCTCACAGTCTGAGAAGGAAGGCTGCAGGCCACCCCTCCCAGATGCCCAGGCCCAGCAGCCTGGTCCCACAAGTCACTGTCACTGAAACTGCGTGGAGTGTTTGACAGATAACTATGTGACTGGATATAGCATGCATTTCTGTGGCCTCTGGGAACACCATCCTTTGGCTCTAGGGTGGCAGTAATGAGTGGCCCACCGTCCAATAGAACGTTCTGTGGTGACAAAAATGTTCTATGAACCTGCACTGTCCAATACAGTAGCCACTAACCCTAGGTAGCTATTGAGCACTTAGAATATGGAACTGAATTTTAAATGTTAATTATTTTGTATTTAAAT
Organism: Cnephaeus nilssonii; assembly: GCF_951640355.1. Classification (NCBI taxonomy): domain Eukaryota; kingdom Metazoa; phylum Chordata; class Mammalia; order Chiroptera; family Vespertilionidae; genus Cnephaeus; species Cnephaeus nilssonii. The sequence goes on along the minus strand of NC_137092.1, from coordinate 9,451,892 downwards.
AGCCACATTTGGCTAGTAGCTACCATAATGGAGCGTGCTACCCTGTAAAATGATGTTGTCCATTTGGATTTCCATGAATGGAAACCAATAAATGATCATCCTGTGATAATGACACAATTTTGACTTAAGAGCATGAACTAATTCTCTTAATTTTGACATAAATAGGAAGCATAAATGTCTGAAACTACCCCCGCACCTCCCCCAGTTTCCAAGTGGCATTTCTGTCCGTGTGTTCTCAATACCCAAATAGTAGGTTTGAAAAAATCATTTTAAAAAACTAGATCATTATCTAGGTGCTTAAGACTTCTTCACGTTCTCAGTCAACATTTATAACCAATTGAAAGTGATGCATTTTGACCAGGGAAATTCCAAGGAAAAAATATTCAGCCCTTTTGCTATTGATGAAAAAGGCTTTAACCTCAATTGTCTAGACTGAAAGTGTAACTAACCAACCACTCACTCTTCTTCCTCCCCCCCATTTCTCGTACATCTTTGCATCCCACTCCTAGCCATAGACAAGTAAGGTTGCAATGCACTAGTCTTCCACCTTAGGAGCAAAATAAGATATAATAGGACCCACTAACCATAACAAAAAATTATATAAATATGAAGAAATGCAAATAATAATATTAATAAACTCTAGGTAAGTAATACAAAGTGCTGTTTGGATCAGACTCCTGAATAAGTCAGTGATCTGCCTCGAATGGAGCTAAGTTTGCCATCACTTGGATATTAAGGAGTCAAGTACTGTTGATGGTGTATTCTAATGAGAAAAAGAGACAATCAGTTCTTGTGTGGGTGGTGATTTACAGGGTGGGGAAAAGGTAGGCTTACAGTTGTGAGTACACAAAACACAGTTTACTCTTATATTATTTATTAATTAATGTCTTATTTTCCACATGAACAGCTGTAAACCTACTTTTTAAAAATATATATATTTTATTGATTTTTACAGAGAGGAAGGGAGAGGGATAGAGAGTTAGAAACATCAATGAGAGAGAATCATTGATAGGATGCCTCCTGCACACCCCCTATTGGGGATGTGCCCGCAACCAAGGTACATGCCCCTGACCGGAATCGAACCTGGGACCCTTCAGTCCGCAGGCCGACACTCTATCCACTGAGCCAAACCGGTTAGGGCTGTAAACCTACTTTTGTCCCACCCTGTATATATATGAGACTGAGCACAATAATGCAAAGCAGTGTGCAATCCCATTTTTATTTTAGACCTAGTGATATTCTAAAATTTAGTGCACAGGTCATGTTTGGGAGGAAATATCCCCAATGCCTGTGAGAGAATTAGAAGTGACCAGAGAGTCCACGGGTCTAATTCTGATGGCTGGAAAGTGAGCTCCCCGAGGCACAGGCGGCACTTCTGAGCCCCTTCCTCTGACAGACCCACGCATCAGTCGGACACATACAACAAACTAGCGCTGGGTCACGTTGAAATCTGCCACCCATTGGGTTGATGCCACCTTCATGAATATGGTTGATGTAGATGAGACGGAAAAAGGTAGTTGTTTAGGTAAACAGGAGTTCAGCCACATTCTAGGCGTGGGCTTGAAGACACCTGCTCCTCCGCTCCCATGAATATGGCTCCCAGCAAATCGACCCGCTTGTTTACATAGCCTGCCTCACTTCCCAGGGTTCTTGTGAGAATCAAATGAGATCCCTAGAGAGTTAGGCTCCTGCGGTGGAAAGAGCAGTCTGATGGTAAGAATTATCTGAATTCTAATCCTGGGACTTTAATTTCTATGAGTTTCTGTTTTCTTACCTGCAGAATGAAGGTAGGAATATCTGCTCTATAGAGCTCAAGGAGTTGCTGCGGGCATTACAGGAGACATTCTAAGCAAACACACTTTCTACTTCCGATGTCATTATAGACAGCGATTTCCTGTCACTGTTTTCTAATGAGGTTCATTTACTTTTATCTCGTCTCCCAATCACCAGTTGCATGTATATGCAAAATCATTGGCTGGATTAGTGGTGTGGTCAGTGAAGGTGAAATTGAGTGAATGGAGAAGAACCATAAAAGGCCCCAAATCTGTGGCCTTGACTTCATTAAACAGGTGCAAAATTCATCCATGTGATCCCTCTTCAGTCAAATGCAGCCTCTGACCTTTAGCCGGCTCAGGAGGGAGCCCCCGGGTTGCCCACATTGCAGATCACCTCTGGAATCTTCAAGAAGGACTGGAAAACAAACCATCCCCAGGCTTGTAATTTTACTTCAAAAAGCAAAATAACGTCCAGATAATGAGTATTCTGCTCTAATAAGAACTGTAGGATTGATTAGGTTCAGACCGTTAACAGACATCCTTGTGGTTAATGAAGCAGCGTTGAAAATTCCTCTTGATTCTCTAGAAACTTGCATCGTACAAAAGCAGCGAAGGGAGAGGCTAAACGGTCTGCCCGTTCACATACTCAAGATAACGGCCAAAATGTTTGTACTTTGAAAAGTTAATATTTATTGAGAGTGGACAATAAACTTTGACGATTATTGTTAAAACATTCTTGGGGGTAACACATTTTCCTGTGCATCTCCAGTGGGGGGACGGAAGCTTCTGCCATTTTAATTCCTTTGTTAATGTCTTTATGAATGCAATTAACACTTCATTCACGCTTCTTTGTTTCTGGATCCCATTAGGATGTGGTTTATGCCAGTTTCCCTCTCCCCGGAGACAGCCCGCATCACACAACGCTTCACTCAGCTGTGTGGCTGAGCACTGACAAACTCAATTTACCAGAGGCGGGAGTGAGCTGACACCTGCTGTGGCAGTTGTCCTGATGGGAGCAAACGACTCATTTCATTCCAGGGGGGACCCACCTTCCCTGAGAAGCGCACTTGCACACGCGAGTGGAGAGACCAGGGGGGAAGGACAGCTTCCTGGCCCACACAGTAAACCCACTGCAGGTCAAGGACCACTAAGAGCAAGGCCTTGCACAGGAAAGCCAGCGATCGCAGGCACGACGGGCTGCTAGCACCTTCATCCAGCCTCTAGGCTGCATGGAAAGTAAGGGACGAGCCAAAGTAGGGGACGCGGTCTCCCCTCTGAAACGTACTATGGAAATGAGAGGCAACAGAGATGCGTAGGGGTGTAAGGCGGTGCGAGACTGAGTCCTGAATGGGAAGGGTAGACCAAAAGAACCTTAGGAGTTCAGGTCTGTGTGCGATGGGGCCTGGTGGCCAGGGGGAGGGGGGTGCTTCTCTGAAGAGGTGGGACTTAGTAAAACCCTTCCCCAGGCCATTTTATGGAGATCACCAGTTAGGAGCAGAGTTGAGGGGACAAGACGTGCAGAGGGGGAAGGAGAGGCAGGCATTAGCACAGATGCAGAGGTCCGAGGTGATAAGAGGGTTCCTGTGCATGAGAAATTATTTTCCCTTTATATGAAAGTCTCTCCTCCAATTGATGGCATCATTTCTATTTTAAATATCACCGTGCTATTTGCTTAACAGCCAAAGGCACTGCCGATGAATACATCGGAGTCTCACTAAGCCGCGGCACAGGAGAGGGAGGTCTAAGGGCCCTCTGGACGCGAGAAGGAAGGAGGAGAGGGAGCGCTGCCCCCCGGGTGAGGTGACGTATCTTTAAGTGAAAACTAATTAGCTCCAGGCCTTGTCCCCGTGCCATCATTCTAGGTTTGGTTTTCTCTGACAAAGGTAAAAAGAACAGAATTCTAGTAAGCGTCACGAAGCATAAAATACTGCCAGGTGAGGAAGGAGAACAGCCCTGTAGTTCCAAGTCACCTGTCTGTACCTCTAAAGGTGTGTGAATAAATCAAGGACGGTACTCCATTTGCAGTTCTCACATTATTCAACGTTATTCAACGATATGGTGATTGGTTGTTTCCTTTCCTCTGAGTTTCTCCAGAAATCTAGCCTTTGCTCCCTTAGTTATACATCCTTATTACCAAGGCCTTTCTCGTGTCTCTTTCAGCCAGACCTGGCTTCACTGCCATCCCGTTCTGCTACAATAAGGCCTGGATTGGCCAGCCCTGGGCCTTAAGGCATGACAGACCAGTCCTGTCCGGCACTTGTTTGCATCATGGGAGGTTTTGTTTACATTTCATCATATCGGACTATTGTTCCTGAGAAAAATGATCCTGTACCACGAGGAATTCTTGGCCAAAGAATCAAGTCATGTCTGAGTTAGCACGGGTCCTGACCGAAGGGTGAAGTGCTGCTAGCTGCAGGAGGGGCTGTTTCTTCCCTGAAGCACATAGGTGCCCGTTGTCAGCTGCAGAACTGCTCTGTGGTTTACTGGGAGGATAACAACTCGTGAGAATTACTGAACGAATGAATGCCCAAACAGTCAAAGGGGGAAGAAAAAAAGATGATGGTCTATGTGTATGGGGCTGGGGGTAGGGAGAGAGATTCTCAGGTTTATAAAATCTTTACTTTTGTCCTTTTCTTTTGGATAGAAACAAGTCTGCATCCCTGGCCTCAAGCCCCTAGGTAGCTGTGTGAGACATAAACAGCGTGTGTGTTTCTGCATTTGACAAAGACGTACATGTGTGTCTATGATGGAAGAGGTTTTGCTTTCTCTCCCCCTCTCAGGATGGTCTGACAGCCCCAGGCTGGAGAATGTGTCTCTCCCAAGTGCTCTGTCACCCTGGTAACCATGGAGACCATGACGATCGATTAGATGCCATCTGATCTCAACCTCATAAAAAAAAGGCAGCAGATGGCAACCAGGCCACTAGACCTGTCTCAAGAGAGATGCAGAGGAAGAGAGCGAAGGGGAGGGAAGGAGGCGAGGTGGGGCGGGTTGGCGCGGGGAGAGGGAAGCAGAGAAGCGGCCCTGGAAATGGACGTTTTAGAAAAGAGTGGGAAGACAATCGGAAAGCCAGGAAAGCAGGAAGAAGGGAAAGAGGAAGCACGATGACAATGAAACTACGGCCCTCTGTGCTGGCACCTCCACCTCCGCAGTGAGGGCAGAGGAAGAAAGCCACTCAGCCCTTCCCTAACTTCCCACTGTGTTTTCAGGTCTGGGAGTGCTGCGCAGCCTGGGCCCTGCTTCCCCCGGGGACACTCAGGATGTGCTTGGGGCTCTCGCTTTCAGCAGGAATTTGATGCATCTGCAAAAGAATCCTGAGACCTGGCTCAGAACAAAAGTCCCAATCAGACAGGGTTGTCCCCGTGGCCTTTCAGATGACTGATAAGTCTGCCACCCCATCTCAGCAGTGTTCTGTTACCCCTTAAAGAACAAGGGCTAACAGGTCAGCAGATGCCCAAGGAGGACAGCTAAGTTAGTCTGGTAACTTAAGAGCCTTAGCCAGTGTCTTAAGAGTCACGTCATGGCTAATAATTTTCTGACACGTAGAGGGTTAAACTTTAAATACCATTTGGTTAACCAGCCTTTTATACAATGCATTAGGAATAACTTCCTATGTTTTAAATTATTCTTCTATTCATCTTATTTCATGCCTGCACAGCTTTCTACTATTTGGAGGTCTAATTTATTTAAACCACTTCCTGATGATTGAATTGAATTATTTCCAGATTTTTGGCTGCTATAAATAATCTGTGGTGATGGTTCTTAGATGTAAAACCTTTTTGTCAGCCTCTGATTTTCTCCTTTAGGATGAAAACATAATTGCTAAGTCAGAGGATATGTTTTCTTAAAACTTTTAAATTGAGGTACAGCATATATACATCAAGTGAATAAAGCTTAAGTGTACAGCTAGCTGAATTTTCAATATATATATGCAAGTGTATAACCACTAACAGATTAATGTATTAGATATGTGCAATTCCCAGAATTCTCTTTCAATAATTCTTTCTAGTCAATACCTACCCCATGCTCTTGAACTTCATATAAATGGAATGATAGTGTGACTTTTTTTCTGGCTTCTTTCAATGAACATGTCTGTGAGACTCATCCATACTGTAGTATATAGTAGCGATTCATTCTTTTGGTTTTTTTGCTATGTGGTATTCTATGTTTTGAAAACACTACAATTTATGATTCATTTTACTGTGATAGACATTTAGGCTATTACAAATAAAGTTGCTATAGATATTCTGTACGTGTCATTTGGAGGATATATGCATGCATTTTTTAATGTAAATTAGAAGTGGAATTACCAGGTCATAAAGTAGGCATCTGTTTAGCTTTAAATGCAGGGTAAATATTTTTTAAAGTTTTTTTTTTTTTTTGTAGGGGGAGTGTCTACTTTTAAATTGGCCTATAAACAGTTACACCAACTTGAACTCCAACCATCTAATGTTATGAGAACGCTCCTCTCTTTACACCTTAGCACCGGTGGGCAGACATTCTCATTCTTCTTACTCTTTGCCAATATAAGGGGTGAAATGTTATCTGATTGTCCAGTTGTGTTTGATGACCAGGTACATTAAACAATTCTTGCTATGTTACCAGACATTCTTATTTCTTCTTCGTAAATTGCCCCATACACGTCATGACCCTATTTGGTAGTATAGCTTCAGGATAAGGCAAAAGGGTGAAACATAATCCACATAGACTGCACAAATGCACTGGCATTGTCAGCAAGTGCACTGACATTCAGGACCAGAACAAATGTCCATTCTTTGCATAAGTGGACACCTTGCTGCATGTACTGCAGAAGGAAGCGAACATTTACAGAACGCCTATTACCGAGGGCACTTCCTCCTTTGAACGGTCCTATTCATTAAATCTTATAGCGTCATTTAATTTCAATAGCAGCATGAAATTCCCACAAAAGCTCTCAAAGACACTTCATATTCTGCCTATTTTCACGAATATGAAAATCAAGGCTCCCCTGGCTCACAGTCACAGGACTACGTACGTAAAGGGACTGGGATTTAGGCCCAAGACATTTCAAGTCCAAAGTCACTTTTTCTCTGTTCTCCAGACACCACTGCCTAGGGCAGTGACCCCCACCTTTTTCACTTTATAAACCCTAAGGGGGCCTCTGAATTAGGATCCCTGTTAATGTCCTTCCATCCCCTGCACACATACCTCCCACCCTACCACCAACATCCTAAGGAGGGTCAGGGTCTCTGTGCTATTGAGGAAAAATTGATAATATGGAAAAACTCCTTTTAGTTCATTTCACCCATTTTATAAATTTTTCTTCTGTGTGTGTGGTATATTTTAAAATCGGAGTAATGGTTGAATTCCCCAGAGGTGGAATAAATAAAAACAGAGGTGGATCCACGATCTCCTCTAATAAATTATTGCTTTTGGGATTTGAAGCGTGTATCATTTAAGAGATTTTTTTTTTAAAGAAAAAGAAGACAAGATTACTAACACAAAATTAAGGGCAAGAGTGAGTATTTAGAATAAAAAAGTTGCTATAAAGTTTATATATTAAAAAGATTTAAGTGCCGTGAGCATCGCAAAATCCAAAACATTCCACAATATTTTTACTTAACTGCTGGATAACCCTGTGAATTTTAATTCTCACAAAAGCATTCTTTTTCCCCCCAATTCCTTTAGGCCTTCTATTTTTACTTATGCACAAAACTCGCCATGGCTTCCACCAATCTGATCGACCCTCCTCCAGCCATGCACTTCCATTGTCAGGGCCTTTAGAGCAGTCTCTGGACTCTTGACTAGGGCATCGTGATTCTCTCTCCTTTTTTTATTGCCCCTGGACAGGAGAGCAAACTCCCTTCTGCCCCAGGTTGCAATGGGCACACACTTTTTATTGATTTTTAGAGAGAGAGGAAGGAGGTGGGGGGAGAGAGAAACATCGATCGGTTGCCTCCGACAGGCACCTGCACTAAGGATAGAACCCACAACCGGGGAATGTGCCCTGAGAATTGAACTGTCGACACTTTGCTGTGAGGGAAGATGCTCAACCAACTGAGCCACACTGGCCAAGGCTTACTTCTCATTTTAAACAGTAACTAGATTATAGCTATGTCATTCTCTTCAACAGGTCCTACGCTAAGGTTGAGTAGGGCCATGGTAGACACCTGTTTTTAAAACTTTTGATCATTTTATCTAGTCAGAATCACACTCTCTGAGTGATGACAGTGCTTTAGATTTGGTGCTGAATTATTCATAACTTAGTCATTCGCTCTGTAGAGGATGCCGTCTTGGTTATACTATAATACAGTTTCCCTTCTTTTTATCCGTTAGTCAACCTCACAATCTTTCCTTATGTAAGCAAAATGCTTTGTCGTTAGTGCTATGGTAGAAGGTTTTAGTTTTTGACAACTTGCATTAGTTCCAATTCCTTAATTTGCAAACAACAGAAAACTCAAGCTGGCTTGTAAAATAAGATGAAATAGCTCACAAAACCCAGGTCCAGACATACTTGAGGCTTTGGGGCAGATGGTTTTATGGCTCCATTTCCCTGATGTTCTCTTGGCTCGGCCCTCTGCTCACTGGAGCCTCATCCTCAGCCTGGTAGCAAGACAGCTGTGGCCTCACACCCGGGACCAGCCTTGTTCGGAGAGACCCCTCCCAGGGTGGTCTCCGAACAAGGATTTCCCCCAGAAGCTCCAGAAAACCTCCCTTGTGCCTGTTGGCCTGAACCATCATAGGGTCGTTTCTGAACCAGCCCCGGGGAAGGGGGTGAGGTGACCCCTGGTGAGATCCAGCCCTTTCTGGAGCGAGTGGAGGCAGGAGCTGGGTTGGATCAGCATCCCGAGGCACAGGGGCTTCCTGGTGAGGGGGCCATGCCGGAGCCGGGGTTCTCAGAGGCAGGAGGAGACAGGAGCAGGTATGGGCGGGGGGAGGGGCGGGGGGGTGCAATGGGCACCATCCCTCCTCTACAGAAGTCATTCTAGTTGTCCGAGTGATACTTTGTTCATTTCTGAACTTAGTTCTCTAGTTTCCAGGTGATAAGACCGGGCTCCTTCGTGCCAGCTGATGACCATAAAAAAGAAGCTCAAATGATGTCCAGTATCTTTTTTCTCAGAAAACGAGGCTGGATGTGTTACATACAAGACAAGACTAAAATACTTTTTTTTTTTTTTTTAGCTAAAGGAATGAAATTTTAGTTTATAAAAGTACTCCACAGGTCTTAACTGTCATAGTTTCCATAGAAAGACTGGCTAGATTTTACTGAGAACACAGGGGTGGGCAAAAGTTGGTTTATAGTTGTGATACAAATAAATAATACAATAAATAAATAAATAATCATGCAAGAATAAACTGTGTTTTGTGTACTCACAACGGAAACCTACCGTCGCCCACCCCTGAGCTTGCCACACAGAGAGACCCTCTCCCAGTTTCTCCCTGAGGTGCGGGGTTGCTTTGGGGTGTCTGGAGCCACCGAGGGGTGTGGGCCTACACTCTGGTTCTGCTCCCGCCTTCAGAGGCGCTTTCTTTCTTGAATCAAACCTCAGGCGGCTCCTAACCTTTCCGGATTTGCTGCTGTCCCTCTCTCCTCTCGGTGAGGCGGGACAGAAATGGGCTTCACAGACATCCTTGACTTGATGTAAATACCCACCTTCCTTCCCGGGGGTGTTATAAAAATTAGTGTTCTGAAAACATTTTCACCAAGTGCTCCCTGGAGATGCAAACAAGAGTGCTATCTGCCCAGCAGGTTCCCATCAAAGCTTTTAGGTGGGAGGAGGGAGCAAGGAGAGTCACGTACACGCCTCTGGCAGTTTTCAGATTTGGGGCAATTTTAACGAAGTATCTACATTACAGAAATTATTTTGGCTTTCAGCATCAACTAGTTCACAGATTGGGCCTGGCTTCCCTTTTCCCACTTGGCGCCTCGCTGGGAAAGGTGAGCACATCTGAGTGCCAGTCCTTGAAACTGAAAAGTGATAAACGAGGTTGTCTTTACTCTATTATTACCAAGGATACTTTTAAAAATATATATATATTTACTGATTTCAGAGAAGAAGGGAGAGGGAGAGAGAGAGAGAAACATCAATGATGAGAGAGAACCAAAGATCGGCTGCCTCCCGCACACCCCCTACTGGGGATCGAGTCCGCAACCTGGGCATGTACCCTTGACTGGGAACGAACCCAGGACCCTTCAGTCCGCAGGTCGAAGCTCTATCCACTGAGCCAAACCGGCTAGGGCCCAAGGATACTTTTAACATCTGTTTGATGTGCTAATAGTCCCTTCTTTGGAGAATTAATTAAATCAAGAGCAGCAGTCCCTGGAACTGCAGTGTGAGGATTTGCGGGCAGGATGGACTTGAGCCAGGCAGTGGCCTTTGGCGGCAAGGGCTGCTCTCACGGGGAGCTCTCTGTGCGTCTCCCAGTGAGGACCTCGGTCTGTTCCCACCGGCCCCTCTGGGGTCTCAGAGCTGGCGGGCTATGGGCACATTGTTCCAACTCACCCGGGAAAAGATCAACCACAGATCCAGGTGACGAAGCCCGGAGACTCGGGAAGGCCATATAGAAGTTTCCAGAGACCCTATGAATTCCCAAATTGTCACTAGAATTCATGTATGACTTACAACTCTCTACAAAGGTGGAAAAAATTTCACCCCATACAAAAGCCCGTGGCCAAGTGCATTCCACCCCATGCCTGCAAGTGGTCCTAGGAGCTACCATGTGAAAATGGGGCGTGGCCATCACTACGGTGGGGCTATTCCAGCTGACTCTGGCCCAAGCTGGGCCTAACCATCTGCGCCAACGCGGGGTGCGTGCACGAGGGACTTACGTTTCTGGGTCCCAGCTGTGCTCCAGTTTCATCCTGGCCACAGCAGCCCCGCTCTCCTCTATGCTGATTGTGCTGGCACTTTCCATCTCGCTGGCTGCCCACTCTTCCCGTTGGGTGACCTTTCAGCACACAGCTGCCTACAGACATTGTGTTGCACGTGATTTTTCTTTTGTCTCCTCAGCTAGCTCTGGGATTTTTCTCCCTCCCAAGAGTAATCCCTGCTGCCTTTTTTCTGCCCAAGCTTTTGTTTTGGTCAAACTTTTCCTCCCCTTTCTCCCTGGAACAGCACGGAGTACTGTGTCTCTCACTTGACAATGTTAACTTGGGGAAGGGCTGAACCGGCAAAGCTCAGGACTCCCACTCTTGAGCCTGGCTGTGTGACATTCTGCACCCTTGTCTTTAGCTCATCCCGCCACCAGCCTTCTGAGGACAGGGCCTGAGAGGTAAAGGATGTTGGGAGAACGTTAGGGTGCAAGTTGAGGAGTGGGTCCCGGTGGGAACAGGTTGGGGAGGTGGATGGCCTGGGCAGGAAAGAGATGCTCTCTGGACAGCCTTACCTGCCTCCCACCTTGCTGACGGCTAGTCCATCCACAGTGCATTGTCTTCAGGACCAAGCAGGGCCCTGGGATTCACCTGGGATGCGGGGCTGGTTCACCCCGGGTCCGGGTTGACTTCAAGACATTTGGCCTCAGCAGGATTCCTGGATTCTGCAAAATAATGTTAACCCAATTAAAAAACAAACAAACTGGTATCTCTGGTTTGGGGCTTATTTTATTTCAGTTCTCTTTGTTATACCGATAGGTTGTTCTTAGAATTGACCAAGTGTGTCACTGAGCAGCCATGCTTAGCTGAAGATTCACCAATGAATGACATGGCCTGTTCTTTTGTTCCTGTGTAAGCACAGCCTTAAAACATCAGCCTCTGTTAGGGAATAAGCAAGGCCTCTGGGAGTATGGCCTAGTAGCTAAGAATGCAGGTGCTGTGGCCACAGAGGCCTGGGGTCAATTCCAGAAGCCACCTTTTGTTGCTGTGAGACTAGTCCATGTCCTAATCTTTTCATCTGACAATGGGATCATAGCAACACCCACCTTGTAGCATTTCCTGGCCAGAGTGTTGGTTAGAGTGTTGCCCCAATACACCAAGGTTGTGTGTTCAATCCCGGGTCAGGGCACATATAAGAAGCAACCAATGAATGCATAAAAAAAGTGGAACAAATCGATGTCTCTCTCTCTCTCTCTCTCTCTCTCTCTCTCTCTCTCTCTCTCTCTCTCTCTCTTATCAATAAAATAAAAAATAAAAAAGAGGGAATAATGCTGCACACAAAGGGCTTACACAGTGCCAAGCAAACACTAAGCATTCAACAGATGCCAGCCACTATTTAATATTGGTAGGAGGCCAGCAGACCAGTTATTTAATAACTAGTATCTTGACAATCAGGAAGACTTACAGCATCTTCCCAACGAGACTAGTTTATCCCAGAGGAAAAGACACGCCTGCAGCCTGCCGACCCAGCTGTGTATAAGCGTGGGGGACAGCAAAAGGGTCCTTCTCCCCAGCATCTGCAAACCACCACTGCACATGTGGAAAGCAGCACCCACATATCTGTGGGCTTCCGGGGGAAGGAGCAAAGGTTGGGGACTTTGGAGAACTCTGAGCCTGATTGGTTCCCAGTCCATGATTTGTGTCCATGATGCACACATATGTGTATGGCCTCAGTGCATGAATATGCATATGCACAGGCTGCACACACACACACACACACACATACACACACACACTCACAGGTTAGAACACCATTGCACCGGATGTATTTTTCCTTGTCTTCCTCCTCATCTCTCGCATCCTTTGCAGCCCATTCGGGCATAATGATGATTGCTTCGCTGGCTCGGCCCTGCAGCTCTCCAGAGCGGAGCAGATGTCGACAGCTCGGAAAGCTCTCATGCTATTACACAGCAGAACAAATGAGGATGTCAAAAAAGGCTCTTCAGTCTAACAAGAAAACAGAGGAAAGAGACAAAAAGAATGAAGCCTTTGGAGACCAGCAGATTCGCTCTGATTAGATCTTATGCTAACACGATGCCCACTCTGTGTGCTAACAGTGCTTTAATGTGTTTAAAGGGTACAGGGGAAATAGGTTCTGGGGGGAAAAAGAGGGAAGAGAATTTCTTCCCTGGCAGCATGATTGAGATGGTGAAGGCTTCCTAGGAAAATGCGGCTGCGCCTGAGACTGGTGAGAGCAGGCCTATGCGTGTCTACCTACAATGCCTGGCATCTCATTGCCCGGGCAGCCGCAGCTTTCTCCAGCACTGGGTGAGTGATAGGAGCGGTTCCCATGGCTTAGCTGGCTGGGTGCATATGGAATGTAGGCCTCCCTGTTAGGCCATTGCTTCTGCTTTTAATATGGGGGGCCACATTTTAAAAAGATTTTATATGTGTGCCCATGAGTCCACAAATCCTAATTCTCCAGAACAAAGATTAAAAAATACCCTAGAATTTTGGCAGAGTGGGGAGAGGGAGGTCCCTGAGCCATCGATGGATGGACTGAAGTTCATGTATGATAGACCTATAATTTACTGATTGTATGTCTTCAGTTCCTTTCTCTGAACCTATTTCCTCATCTTCTCCTTACAATTCTAACGATTAATGTCATAGTTCTCTTCCATCAGACCACAGCAGAATGGAGGAAATACTTTAGAAAGGCCAACTTTGTGTTAGGGAGGATGAAGTCAAAGGCTGTTAGATATATATAAAATCCTGACAGTATCAAAGAGTGGCATCTGATAAGTTGACACTAAATGAGAGGACACAGATACTACAATGAAGCAGAGAGAATTACCTGTTTTGTTTCCTTATTTGTTCTTAAATCCTTTCACAGGGCATCGGAGGCAGCTGTCTAGGGGCTTTAGAAATACAGGTAAAGAGTAGCACATATTTCAAAAATCCCTGAGGAATAAAAGTAAAATAAATAAATAAATAAAGCAACTCCCTGGAGGCAAGCCGGTTACCCGAGTTCACTGTTGAAATGCAATAAATGGAAAACCCCAGGTATTCTCCCCACATTCCCACTGTAACCAAAGCACACAGTGCACTAGTGACCCTTTCTGAGCCTTCAATCAATGGAAACATCTCCAGCACGTCAACATAGGTCACTGCCAGGCACCTCTCTCTGCTGCTCATTCCATTGTATTTGCTTATGTAGGACTTTACATTTACCCCCATTAAACATAATCTTAGCAGGTCCGGTCCACAGCAGTCTCCTAGAATGTAATGATCTGGCCAGGCCCTGGCCTGAGGGCTCCTTTAGAACCTGCTCTTTTGCCTGGGGCTTCATTTTCTGTCACCAGTACCTGTGGGAACCCTACCTCTTCCACCCTGAAGTCACTTTCCTGGGTGGGGACTACGGAAGGAGCATAAATGCTGAAAGGATTTGTTTTCTTTCTGTCATCTGTTTATAGCAGCGGTCACCAACCTTTCGGACCTCACAGACCACCAGTGGTCCGCGGACCACCGGTTGGCGACCGCTGGTTTATAGTATACCAGTGGCAATACCGATCTCAAGCAATGGACATAGGTTTTGTTCTCTGCCAAATAGAAAAACGCTTTTTGTTTTCTTTGTATTAAAGGTCTAGGTGCCACCCAGCCGGCATGAGTCAGTAGTTGAGTGTCCACCCATGAACCAGGAGGTCACGTTCAATTCCCCATCAGGGAACATGCCTGGGTTACAGGTTCAATCCCTAGTGGGGGGCTTGCAGGAGGCAGCCGATTGATGACTCTTTCTCTCATCATTGCTGTGTCTGACTATCTCTCCCTCTCCCTTCCTCTCTGAAATCAATAAAAAATATATATTTTTAAAAAGTCTGGGTGCCTCTTAGAAGCCCTGGGAGCAGGCCCAGAAAGCTAGATGGGTCGCCACCAGCCAGCTTGCAATGGCAGTGGCTTATTAAGGGGACCCTTACTTTCCCAGTCACTGGGGTCCTGACTGTCCCCCAACCCCATCTCCCATGTCAGATCCTGATCCAAACCATCCCACCACTACTAGTGAAAACAATGGTTAGGATCTTGGAATTCTAAGTCTATCAAATGCCACCACATACTATACAAGCCTGTAAAGGACGAAAAGCAGTAATATTTCCTAGTGGCTGTGAAGATCATGTGGTATCACAACTTTAAAATTACCACGTACGGTGCCTGGCACACGGTCCAGCTTAAGGAATGCTGGCCCACTATCGCCTCTGGTTTCTGCCTTGGTCTTGTCCCCACTTGGTTCTGCTCTCATCACCAAATCCTTTCATCCACCACCCACCCACCACCTCCTTTTTGGTCCAATTTTATAACAAGATTCAGTCCATCTAAATCTGTTGAAAAATATGGCTATTTGCAAACAAAGAAAAAATAGTACTGCCTCACACACAATATATCAAAATAAATCCAGATGGGTAAAATAGAAAATGTTAAATGAAACCAAATTTGAAAATGTTGAGATGAAAACTTGTCAGCGCTCTGGGTGAGAACAGAGGGAGTCAGAAAAGGGCAGTAGATTCCTTAATGAAAATACACAACAGAAGTCCATCCAAAGACACTACAATATTTAAAAACCTTATAGCAAAGCATTGTTGGCAGAGAGCATTTGGTTCAAGTATTTCAGAAAAAGGTCTTCCATCTTTAAAAACGAAAGAAGCAAAGAGGAATTATATGACCGTAGTAAAAAAAAAAAAAAAAAAAAAAAAGTAGGCAAAGGACAATATAGAAACAAAAAACTTAATACTTTCTAGAAGATTTAAACAGGACTCAGAGTTTCATGACCTGCTGTTTGGAATGTCCAAGATATGACCTAAAATTACTCAACAGACCAAAGACCAGGAAACCCCAAACAACTCTCAGAGAGCAATCACCAGAAGCCAACATTGAGATGTCAAGTATGGGGCTTGTCGGACAGACTTCACTATAGTTATTGTAATCATGCTGTAAGAAGTAAAGGTGAATATTTTTAAACAAATGGGAAGATAGAGGTTTTCAGCAACAAAAGAAAAGCTATAAAAGGACAAAATGGAAATTTTAGAATGGAAAAATTCACCAGAGAGACTCCATAGCAGAATGCAGATGAACCTGAATTGTGCCTCACAACAAAACAAAGCTGAAATAAAAATGGATCATGGAACTAAATGTAAAATTAGCTAAAATTCTGAACTAATTGGCTAATTTAGAACTAGATGTAAAATTAATTCTAAAACTTGTGGAAGAAAGCATAGGAAAAAACTCTGTGTCTTTGAGTTAGGCAAAGAGCTCTTAGAAACAGGAAAATAAGGATAATTTCTAAAAGAAAACAGTTAAATTTGACATTACTCTGCAAAGGATATTGTTAAAATTTTATAAAAAGTTAGGTCATAAGCTGGGAGAAAATATTTGCAATCACATATAAAAAGAGGACTTGAATCTAGAATATATAAACAACTCAAGAGTCAATGATTAGAAACAAACAACCTATTTAAAAATGGAAAAAAAAATGTCGACAGACACTTCACCAAAGAAGATGTATGGATAGCAAGTAAAATGCTTATGGTTAATGAGATTAATAACATGATAAAAAGTTGCTTAAATATAATTTAGTACTGAAATGCAAATGAATTGACAATTTTACGTGTTGTTGAAAATGTAAATCAATTGGAACCCTCATGCACTGCTGGCAAGAATGTAAGGTGGTACAGATGCTTTGAAAAACTGTTTGAAAGTTTCTTATAAATTTAAATATACATTTACTATGTGACCCAGCAATCCCACCTCTATGTTTTTACCCTAGAGAAATGAAGGCTTACATTCACACAAAATCTGTACATAAAAGTTTATTAACAGCATTATTCTAAAAAAACTAGAAACAACCTAAATAGCTTCAATGGATGAATGGATAAACAAACCATGATCCATCCATACAATGGAACACTATTCAGCAATAAAAATGAGTCAACTATGAATACCGCAATAACACAGGTGAAGTAAAATGCATTATGAAAGATCTCAGTATCAAAAGGTCTCATACTATATGATCCCATTTACACGACACTCTAGAAAAGGCAAAAGTGTGGAAAGAGACCAGATCAGTGGTTTCCAGGGATACTGTGTGAGGAGAGGGTCTAAAGAAGGATGTTTTAATCTTTTGAAAAGGAATGGAAATGCACTATGTGAAAATAAAACTTTCTAGATTTCCATCAGCCTAGCTTTCCTTCCAAAATTGCCTCACATTCTAATCAACGTAATCTATTCTAAGACTTTACCTGCTGGCCTGTAGTGGGCAGGGGGAAGGCAGGGTCTACTTTGAGATGTTAATGGAAGGAAAAGGTAAGAGAGGACTCAGAGACATGAAGTTTGGTTAGAACACGTAAGCATTTCTCTTTTCACTCCTGGTTGCCACTAACAAGTAATTTGAAACCACGGAGCAGATGCTGTGACTGGGAACAGCCGGGCCCCAGCACCATCTTGCCCAGAGCAATAGGGGCAGAGTTTCAGCAACCCTGTGGCTGCTGAACCCTCCCTGTGTGCAGTGCCAGCTGGCCTTTTATTTGGGGGAGGGAATGAGGAATCATGTAAATCAAATGTATATTCAAATATGTTAAGCAAATATGATGAAGGTTCTTTATGTCTAAAATGACCAACAGGGGAAAATGGGTGGTCCTGACCAGCCAGCTATAACAGAATAAGACAAGAAGAACTGAGTACATGACCTAGTTACTCTTCTATCTCTCAACATTGTTCAGATTCCTGGAATCAATGGGGTTCACTACATAGAAATTCAGGCAGGTCCGGGCTAAGAACAGAATATATTTTGCTTTCACTTAGAGTGAGATCAACTCATTCACACAAAAAAAATTAACTTGGAACATGCAGGTGTGCTCACACAAAGAGCCCCCTCCCTCCCACAATTAGAGGACACAAAATCCCAGGTGACCAGAGATTAACACGGCTGCGAGTATTTTCATTTCAAAAAGGGCCCCCTTAAAATATTAACTCTGGTAGTTCCTTCCAGTGAGGACCACCTCCGGGGCGCTTAGATGTCCTTCATGAATCATTAACGGAGCTGAGGGATGCAGTGAGGGAGAGCCGAGTCCTCGCCCATGGAAGATCGACAGGAGTAAAGGTGTGTCACCAATGGCATGGTGCTCGGAATCAACAGGAGATGTGACTCTGACTTATACCCAAGCTTTAGGAAATGCGCCTCTGGGCTGAAGGCAGTGGTACCTATAACGTGGAGGTGAGAACCTGATCCTTCCAAAGTGGGTAGCAGGTGCCATGAGAGAATCAGGAGTGTCCTGTCACCTCTGCCATCTCTCCCCTCTGCACTCAAAGGGCCCAAGACTGGAGGCGACAGGTATTGGTACAGCTCAATCCATTCTGCCTCTGGGCCTTTCTTGCTCATTAGAGAAGGCTGCGATTTCGTTTCAGATTGGCAGTGCAAAACCTGTTGTCATATTTTATGCGACGATGTTAACTCTGCTATGAAATTATACCCCGAGAATACCCCAGAGCCGGCTCAGTATGTGTAAATAGCCATTTATCAGAAGCAACCCATAATCTTCCCATTGCTGTGACCCGTTCTGTAATTTTCCCTCAGCTGACAAACTACAAATGAAGAGCATATTTAGATTTCCATTATGAGATTTAAAATATGGATGTGGACTTTAAGACCTAAGCCCTTTAAGAAGAAACCAGGGAATTTTCCCATTACGTTCTAAGGACCTTTTCCATCTGCTTTATAATCAAACAAGAATCCTGTGGCAACCTTCACTGACCTGTCCATAAAAGCTCGCTGCCAGCAATCCAAGCCAACAGAAGTCCCCAATCTGGGGTGCAGAAAAAAGAGAGACTTTACTCAATTTGCAAACTAGGGATATGCAGTCTCCAGAAGAAACCGAAAATACACTCCCCTGGGAAAAGGGGGAAGTCAGATTATATAGAGAAAGCACCCTCCCTGGTCCCTGACTGGTCCATTTCTATGCAAAGAAGGTATCCAAATTCACAGTTTGATTGGCCCAAATAGCACTGTCCTGAATGGTTGGAATATCACATCCTGATTGGTTGTTACAGAGCTGTTCCGGTTGGTTAATAAAGATGCAAATGAGGATATAGCTGTGCAGCTCTGATGGGAGGGGCAGGTCTCACCTTATTGGTTGAAATACTATTCCAGGAACTCTTTTATAAGCTTTGATTCAGGTGGCAGGAACTCAGTACAGGAGGTCTCTGTCAGCAATGGCTGCTAGACTGTGGTTATACATTTGGCCAGGTAGTTCAATTGGTTAGAGCATCCTCCAGATATGCCAAGGTTGTGGGTTCCATCCCCAGTCAGGGTACATATAAGAATCAACCAATGAATGCATAAATAAGTGGAACAACAAATCAATGTTTCTGTTTCTTTCTCTCTCTTCCCCCTTCCTTTCTCTCTCTAAAAACAACCAATAAATAATCTTAAAAAGAAATTTGAGCCACATTACATTAACCACAGGGAGTCTTTCTTGGCAGATATATTCTCTCTCAGGGTTCAACACCTTGAACACGATTTCTTACCCCCTGACTGTCAACTCCCTCCCTTCTAACCAGCCCATCACCCAGTTACATGCCATTTCCTCACTCCCACCAGCACATGCACGTTTCCAAACATGCATAGAGAATGCCTCTGTAAGCTCAGAACCTCATTATGTTTGTGGACATATTGATGTAAGCTTTAACCACTGAATTATTTTTTCCACAAACACCAACATTTCATGAAATATTACTGGGTGCCAAACAGCATGCACTAGATTCCTTACACAAATGCTATCATTTTTTATATGAGGAGGCAGGGGTTTAGAACAAGCTGTGTCTAAGATTACACAGAGTTAACATTTAGAGCCAGGATTTGAACCCAAGATAATAGATGGTATTGGTTTCTTGTGGCTTAAACAATAGAAATTTGTTCTCTCACAGTTCTGGAGGCCAGAAGTTTGAAATCAAGGTGTCCACCGGCCATACTCCTTCTGGAGTCCCTAGGGGAGAGTTTATTTCTTGCACTTTTCAGCTTTTGGTGGCTGTCATGTCAACATTCTTTGGCTTGTGGCCTCATCTCCTCTCTGCTTCATCTTTGCATCACCTTCTCTGTGTGTGTCTCTCTCAAAGTTCCCTCTGCCTTGCTCTTATAAGGATACATGTGATTACCTGTAAGGCCCATCTGGATATACCAGTATATGACCCTTAACTTAATCAGGATACTCAACCACATCTTTTGCCATTTAAAGTAGCAGGCACAGGTTCCAGGGATTTGATGTGAACACCTTTTGGGGAAGGGGCTATTTTTCAGCCTACCACAGACACCAAACCTGTCAAAGACCCCATGGACTAAGGCAAGCATGTCAAACTCAAAGGCTAACACGGGCCAAATAAACGAGGCATGCAGCCCACGGGCCACGAGTTTGACATGCTTGGACTAAGCTCTCCATCATTAATTGTGCATAAAAATCCTCGAGCTGAGGGAAGTGGAGGCAGGGGCTGCCTAGCCTATGAAGTACAAATAGCTCCTTAGGCAGCCTCTACTTACTTCAAATTTCTGCAGACCTGAAATTCACAAACTCCTTTAGATTCAAACATGAAAAGATCATGAAGAAAAAAACACACAACATATATCACCCCAAGATATCTGGGAAGAGTAATGAGGCATTACTAGCCACAGTTACCTTACTAGAGATCAGTTTATTGAATTAACCCTAGTAACTCACAGCCCTGTAGAAATGAGACACAAACAAGGTCAAGTCTGATGGCAAAGATGGGACATTAATATTTTTTCAGGTACATCATTATGTTGAACAATGACTGAAATACCCCTTGAACCATTTCTATTTTGAGGCCTTATCTGAACACGAGAACATTTGAATGAAAAAATAATGCCGTGTTTAATTAATGATGTGTAAGTTTTAGCTACATAACAACTTTTGTCTGCTTGATTATTCACCGAAGTTAAGCTATCTGGCCATCTTCTTATAGGTTTAGGTTGTCAAGTTGGCATTTCTTGATCCATTTGTTTGTTGTTCTCATGTCCCCGTGCTGGGAACTCTCCACAATATTTTGTTTTTCCTCCTGGAAATGACCTTTTTGTAACCTTTTAAAAAATGCTTATTTGTGAAAGAATTTCCTGTCAACATTAAAGAATATTTTTGAAAGGATAAAAAAAATCACCCCTAATCCTACCGACCTAGCAAACAAGAGTTTTTATGAGAGGAGAGCGCTCTAACCTATGGAGCATCGTCTTGAGACTGTTCGCAAAGGGAAACAGGACAATATTTGCTTTTCAGTGGTGAGACGCAGGCCCACCTCAAGAACTGATTAAAGCACTTAGGCACCATGGCCACAGTCTTCTGAGTAAATAGGTCCTCATCGCATCCTGGCACCTGGAAACGTGAACAGATGTGACAGACCAAGGGGCAGCAGCCTGGTGAACCCCAGGGACCGTGCTATCAGTTTTCATTGTGACCCACTGGAAGGTCCTGCTAGAACTCTATCATAAGAAATCAGATCGAGTCCTTGTGGAGGCTTGGATTTTCCATTTTCCGGTGCAAAATGCTCTCTCGGTGTCTCACCAACATTCAAGGCACCTCTTCCTACTATCTGTTGAGTCCAAGAAATATACTCCTACCTTCAGAATTACCAGGAAATATTAGAGGAACATTTTTTCCCCTGAGGAAAAACATTAACAGGTGGGATATAGCTTCAGTCTAAATGCTTGTCTTTTTCTCCCTCAGAGCATGCACGTCGCTTGGTGACTAATTCTTCTGCATGAGTGTATTTGTGTAGGACACCATGACAATAGAAGCTAAGACACTGTGGTTGTAGTTTCTAAATTTAGAACACCTGCGTCTAACTCTTGGCCCCCATCATTTATTAGCTATATGAACTTGAGTAGATTACCATCTTCTCCATGTCTCAGTTTCCTTATATGCAAAATTGGGACAAAGAGCAGCACCTACCTCACAGCCTGTGGTGAAGAAAAAATGAGTGAATCTGTGTGAAGTATGAGAAAATGCATATGTATGAGTGCAAATCCATGTTTGTGACCATAACTGTGTCCAGGCAACACACACACACACACACACACACACACACACACACACTGAGTGAATATACTAGATATATTACTATGTCATGTAATTTCATATATATTTCTGACTCTCAATACGTATTTATATTGAATAATAACAATGTTATTAATAATATTAATAGCCAACACTATGGAGCATGAGTTCTGGCATTAATTTAATCTTAATTTAAGATAACAGATTATCTTGTTAATCTTTAGAAAAAAACATAGGACATAACATAACAACATACTTTTTATATTCCCATTTTGCAGATAGAAAACTGAGGTCCAGAAAGGCTAAGTAACTCACTTAAATTCACACAGGTAGCATAAGATAGAGCCAGAAAGTCTGGCTTTCTAAATCACTAGTTACCTCCTAATACTCCACAATAGCTTCGCTTGTATGGTGCTTTGTATTTTATAAAACACTTTCAGATAACCAGCCGGTGGAGTGAGTAGGGCAGGGTTACTATCCTCACAAGGAGAGGAAAGTGGTACAGCTGAAACCATGGGTGTCTTTAGGTGGAAGTGTTTCTGTTCACAAACATAATGGGTGCCTCTGTGCACAGGAAGCCGGTCAACATAAATACACTGAGTATGTATAATATGTCACACTCAGACATCAGGGCTGAGGTATAGCTACAGACCTTCCCCGGAAGCATCACAGCCCAGTGGGAGACACAAGTATAGAAACCAAGAATCATGGTACACAATGTGTTGTGGGGAGATATGAAGAGAGGGCCTATGGGGCACAGAAGGAAGGGCCATTTGTGCCAGGAGGTCTGAGGGGTGGCAGCAGGGGACAGGGAGGCCTTCCTGGAAGAGAGAATGCATGTGTGAGTGTGAGTCTATGACAGTGTGTCCAGACGTGACTATATATGGGTCTGAGTGTGTACCTGTTTACATAGCTTCCTCGTGTATGAATTTATGCACCCACAGGTTGTAAGTGCGGAATCAGAAAGCGTGAATGGAAGAGAGAATGTGTCTAGATGCACACACACCACAGTAGACTCCAACCTGTCCTGGGGTGTCCCCCTCATTGTCCCCCCTCCCCCAACAGCAGGGTAAACACAGATACCAGTCACTTTCCACTATAGCAGTTGCCATGTGGACTGTGGTGGTTAGGTCCACCAGGCTTTTCAACCTGCCAGTCCATGTAGTGGTGCAACAGAGCCCGCTGGCCTGTGTGAGGAGCGGGAGGTGCAGAACACAGGTAGCCCTGGGTGCACGGCTGTGCTCACTCCGGGTTCTGTGTGGGTGAATGCATAGTGCTGGCTGCTCCCGGCCAGGCTGGGGACACCTCCCTCTCCCTAGCTTCACCACCTGGAGGAGTTAGTTCACCCACTCACCTGTTCCCATGGTCACCTGAATGTGGCTGGCTCCTTCCTGCCTCCACTTAGATGTCCCTCTAGCCCTGACCGGTTTGGCTCAGTGGATAGAGCGTTGGCCTGCGGACTGAAGGGTCCCAGGTTTGATTCCGGTCAAGGGCATGTACCTTGGTTGTGGGCACATCCCCATTGGGGAGTGTGCAGGAGGCAGCTGATCGATGTTTCTCTCTCATCGACGTTTCTAGCTCTCTATCCCTCTCCCTTCCTCTCTGTAAAAAATCAATAAAATATATATTTTTTAAATCCCTCTGTGCTGGGGTGCAGCGGAGGTGAAGCTGGAAAGTGCTGGTGCCCATTTTTGGTGGAGGCACCCCATGCTCTCACCCCACCCCTTGCTGATCCAGGAATCTCCCGCAGAATGAAAAATGTGTGCAAAGGCACACAGGACTGGTGGCAGCCATGAGGAACCCAGAGGGTCATGCCCAGGGGCGGCCTGACCAACCCCCTCCCCTGATGACAAAGCCTGTGTTTCCGGCAAAACTGAGCTCAGACAGCAAGTGAGGGCTCCTCTTTCCACCAAAGTTCCCCCAGGGAGGGTGGCAGTGAGCAATAATACTCTATTTCTTTCATGCTTGCACTATCAAAAAAAAAAAAAGCTAAAATAATTGCAAATAATATGTAATTGATGGTGGCTCACTGTGGCAAAATAATTGAACTAGATTTTCCCTTTTGTTATAAGGCAGATAAATTCAGAGGCATGGGGTCGCGTAAGGCAAAGGCATTACGTGTTGGAATACACTGGTGATTTGTATGTGTTTACATCCTGGCCCAATGCACTGCCACACAGCGAAATAGAGATGAAAATAAGCAAGAATGAGCAGCATAATCAACACATGGGGGATGCCACAGTTTAAGCTGAATGAATGAGAGGGTAAAGAGGAAAACAAATTTATAAAGTCCAATGGTCTCGTATAGTGATCCCTGCCATTATAATGCCTGGATTCTGCTCCCAGCTCCACCTATGACAATCTATTGAAAGGTGTTTTTTAATCATATATTGGAAAATTACTCCAGTGGCAAGATAGCTCTGAAAAATGGGAATAAGCTTAATCAAGCCTTGCTGAGGTGTTCTTTAAAGTGGAAATGGCCACTAAAAAGGGTGGCTAGTGCATATCTGAATATGTTTATTGCAGTACCACATACAGTATATATTTCCATGTTCTGGACACAAATATTTTCCTACACATTACAGGAAGATGCTGGTTTCATAATATGCCAGGATAATTTTTCCATAGTCAATATGTTGTTTACGTGCATCAATAGTCAGAAAGAGAGAATCAGTCTTGATTATGGCTACATATTCGCTTAGAGGCTAAAGTTTCTATCATGGACTGCTTTCAACGGTTATATTTTATGGCACAGATTCAGTGGGAATCCGATCTGCTAAAATATTTGGGCTGTGAAAACTCCAACACTGTGACAGATGTCAAGTCCAATTAAGTGACTCATGTCCAGGTTTCTGTCCAATAGGATTTCCCATTAAATATCAATTTAGGGGAAAAAAATTCCATCCCCCTTCTTAAGCCTTTATCTCTTCCACCATCTCCAGGCTGAATCAATTGGTACCAGGAGAGCTAAGAAGCCACGCGCGCATCTCTGCCTCTTTGCTGGGCTCTGCCACCCTCTCCCGTCTTTCTCAGCTTCCCTGCCACTGTTCCTACTGGAGACGTTCACTTTCCACCACCCTTTCTCCAAGCATCTCCAAGCCACTGACTATGTCTATTTTGCTACAAGGTAAAGAAAGGAGGGGGTTGGGGGTGGGCGATGTAACCAAGCCTTGAAAGACTTTGAAACTGGAAATAGGTGTCTGTTTATACAACATACAAGTAAATGCGGGAAGAGGAAGAGACACGCTTAGCCCCGAGTTATAGTATTGTGTTCCTGGGAACTGGGGAGACATCAGCTGAACAAAGCCTTATCTCAAAAAAAAAAAAAAAAATCACTTCTGAGCCAGATCGCATCTCTGCCTTGTACTTCCCAGTTTCTGCTCAGCCCTATTAAGGGGAGGAAAAGGAATCCTACAGGAGCCGTATCTTATCCTAACCATCTTTCTTATTGATTCTTCTGCTATTAGAAAGTGGAGGAATCAGCCCTTTGATGTGACCGTGTTTATCTCTGCATCTCTTTTGTTATTTATAGAGACCTAGAAGAGGAGAAAAGGCAGGAGACTTTTCAACACCTCGTGTGGTTTTTTTGGGGGAAGAAAAATCAACAACAGATTTCCTGAAATGTTTGCGAACAATTAAAAGGCAAAGGCGTTTTGATCTGTCAGCTAAGTAAACAATCACTGATAACGTCCACATCCTGATATTATCGTCCCTCAGTGTGGACACCGGCAAGATGACAGCTGCTTTTTCATATTTGAATGTAATAAATATTTTCTGCTTTTAATATATTTCGGAGTCCCTCCCCTGTATTCCCTGGAATTTTAACTCTAAAAGATTGGAGAAAAGATTATCGAAAAGGCTTTTTCAAGGTAAGGCTCCTTTAAATAATTTTTTTTTCCAGTGTGGAACTAAGTTAGTTTGTTCATATTGCATTGACAGATGCATTTCAGGCAAATGTTAAATAAAATACACACACAACGTGTTACTTATGAATATTTTTAAAAAAATATCTGGAGGAGAATTGATCATGCTTTGAGGGCAATCCAGGAACTTTTTGCCTGAGCTACACTGCAGTGGCTTGTTCTGATTTTCTGGCTTATTTATTTATACCCTTTCAAGCGGAGTGTAGGTGCAAGTTGCTCTACTTATAAACGTATCCGTTAAAAGCCCGCAGGGAATCACATGCAGTTCACTTGGAGGTTTGTTTTTATTTTCCCTTAGAGGACTTGTTTTCCTCGCAGGGAAATGAAAGCCGTCTTGAAGCCCAATTCGCTCCAAAGCCAGTGCGGTGCTAGGAGCGGATCGCGCATCCCCGCTTTTGTCTCTGGAAGCAAACCCCGGCGCCCATGCGGGTTTCTCCCCAGCCAGGTCGCTCCGGCTGCACACGCAGGGCCCCAGGCTCCCAGCCTGGTCCTTGCTCCCAGGGCGCCCGCAGTAGTTGCGCTCCGTACCTGCAGGTGCCGGCCCCTTTCCAGACGCCGAATTCCCCCGGAGCCCAGCGATCACGGGTCGCTCCCTTCCTAAAGGCGCGCAGTAGGCGAACTCTAGACGCCGGAGGAGCTGGACAAGGGGACCTTTCCAGGAAGCCAGCGTTAGAGGAAAGCTGGGGACAGACCTGCAGGGCCTTGGCCAGGCTGTCCGTCCGGGAGGGCGACGGGCTCTGGACTTTGGCCCCCCAGCACCCAAACTTTGCGGGCAGAGGTGTAGCTCCGGCCAGGCCTGCCCACCTCCTCCGGCCCCGCGCCCTGCCTTTCCCTTCCTCCCCAGCCTCCGGCAGCGCCCCGGCCGCCAGCGTTTTCCCGGGAGTGGTGGCAGGTTGCCGGGCGCATTGTCTTATCGCGAGTCTCCGCGTCCCCGGGTCCCTGATGTGTGTGGCTGTCTGCGTGACAGATGGTGCTTCGGGAGCCTGCGAGGGCACGAGCGTCTCTGTTGTGCTGAAAGGAGCCTCCACGTTTGTTTAGTCATTTCTTTATGACTTCAGAGAAGCACTGGGGGGACCAGGA
Source organism: Cnephaeus nilssonii (assembly GCF_951640355.1). Classification (NCBI taxonomy): domain Eukaryota; kingdom Metazoa; phylum Chordata; class Mammalia; order Chiroptera; family Vespertilionidae; genus Cnephaeus; species Cnephaeus nilssonii. The sequence continues at coordinate 9,425,218 of NC_137092.1, read as the reverse complement.
CGCCTTCGAGCTCTGGGCCTGCTCCCCGTCTGCCCGCGGGGCCGGACCCCTCTCCAGCCCTGGGTGCCCCACCCTGTGCCCCAGAACAGCGCGAGGCCCGCGGGCTGGATTCCTTCCCCTTCTCTCCTCCCTCCCCCGCCCCCCAAGCCAGATGTGTTCAGCCTTCGTCATTTGTCAACGAAGGAAATGAAGTGAGGAAGGCAGAATGATGGAGTTGGTCTATGGCCCGAGGCGCACAGAACCCAGGCGTCACAGGCTTGCGGTCGTCCCCGGGCCGGGCCCACAGGCCGGGCTGGGCCTCCTGCAGGCCGAGGTATCAGGTCCAGGATGCGGCCCTGCCTAGGAGAGAGGGCTCCCTCCCCGCGGGGCCGGCTCCGCCGAGCGAGCGGACCTGGGGTGGGAAGGAGGCCCTCCCCCGCTCCCGCACCTATCAAAGGCCCTGATTCTTTTTATTGATTGATTTTCTGACTCCCCCTCAGCCTCCAAAATGATGCTGAGTCCAGACCAAGCCGCCGACTCGGACCACCCTAGCTCGGCGCACTCGGATCCGGAGTCCTTGAGCGGCGCGGACGCCAAGGTGCTGGGCAACGTGTCGGACCTGGAGCCGGTGGAGGAGGCCGAGGGCGACGGCAAGGGCGGCGGCCGGGCCGCACTCTACCCGCACCCGCAGCAGCTGAGCCGCGAGGAGAAGCGCCGCCGCCGGCGTGCCACGGCCAAGTATAGGTCGGCTCACGCCACCCGCGAGCGCATCCGCGTGGAGGCCTTCAACTTGGCCTTTGCCGAGCTCCGCAAACTGCTGCCCACGCTGCCCCCCGACAAGAAGCTCTCCAAGATCGAGATCCTGCGCCTGGCCATCTGCTACATCTCTTATCTCAACCACGTCCTGGACGTGTAGGGGCGGGCGCGCTGCCAGAGGCTGCGGGTCTGGATGTCGGGGGACCGAGACGGACCCGGGAGACTCGGACCATGGAAGAAGTTATCAACGTGTTGCGTTCTCTCGGATCAGCAGGGAGACAAGGGAAGGTTTCCTATTCTGGAAGGTGGGGTTGTCTGGCAAGCTGTGGGGCTTGCAGGGGGGATTTCCCAGGCCTGCGGACCTCCGGGAGGCACTGGAGATTGGCCACCCCCAGGCCTCCCCTCCCTGAGTTAGAATCCCTTTAAGGGTGTTTCATTTAGCTCATTGGAGACTTGGCGTTCTCCTTAGTTTATCCCCCACGAATCTTCAAGTTTTGAAAAAATGAGGGCAGAAGCTCCGAGTATAGGCTCATAACTTTAGCCGATCTGGATTTTTCTAATTGACAAATCACCAAACATCCGGAGGGGAAGGAGGGAATGTCCTCCCGGGTAGAGATTTTAGGCACATGAAGGTGGAACAGGAAACTTTCTATTCAGATTCGAAAAGAAAGATAGATTAGAATCCAAATGCATACTTGGTAAGCTCAAAAAGGTATGATGAGAACAAGCGGAGGCGGTGTGGGACGATCTGAGCTCGGTGGGAACTGAACCCTGAAGTATGACTCTAGTGTAGACAGGAAAATCCATATTTAAATGGAAAACTTACTATCTGACTGTGTTTTCAGGCAAAGTGCCCCTTTATATATCCAAAAACATCTATTCGTGACCTTAAACGCGTGGACCCATAGGTGCAGTTAGAAAAAGACAACCTATTTTTATTTATGTTAGAAGGAGTAGAGTATTTTTTCCAAGACATTTATTTTTCAGAGTGGTGATAATTTTACTTTGGATACTCTGTGCCAATTAATTTATAGTCAAGTGTTTACACTTTTTCCTGTGGAATAATACTTTTTACGTGTTTGTTGAGATTATACTGTGGTCTTTCTTTTGGCTCTAATTATATTGCACTTGCATAACAAAGTTCCCACTTCTCCCTGTTTCTAAACATATTTTATATATTAAGATGTTTGTTTGTGGTGAGATCAGCAACACTAACACTTCACTATTATAGTTTTTTAAAAAAGTAAGTGTTGTTATTCTTATCTGTAGTTATGTCTGAAAAGTACTTTACAAACTGTTTATAAGGCAAGTAGCTTCTTTGTGTGCGTGTGTGTGTGATGTTTGTGCCTGGGATGATTTTAGGAAATTAAGTTATTTTCCTAAAAAAAAAAAGAATTCAGAAACTACTTTCCTCTGTGACAACCAAAAAGAAAAGTCTATAACCTGAAAATGTTTCATGTTCTCAGCTGTGAAACTCTTAAAACGAGGAGTGTATTTTAGAGATGGGGGGGAGGGAGGGAACCATACCTGCTATCCAAAGATTTTAGTCTTTTTCAGGGTTTTTTTGTGTCTCTGTTGCTTTATATAATGCAATATTTTGTAGTGAAAATAGATATAATCTGGTTTCTATCTGACGAGTTTTTCATATCTCATGAATGGTGCGCTGTTTTGCATATAAATAAAGGTATCAAGTAAAGCTCTCTCCTTTATTTTAAGCATACTGTCAAAAAAAATGAGCATGCTGGCTGAGCATGAACTAGCGTGACAGACTCCATTCCTCAGGAAGGAACTATGAAAGAAAACATAACAGAGCCTTAACATATTTATCATGGGATATGTGATGCTCTTCCTAAACTTGAGCACTCATCAGTCTCTAGCTAGGATGGCGGCACAGGTCATGTTTCCCTCCATGAGGAAAGATTATAGGGTTCACGTGAAAATATTACTGAATCAGAGATTCTTCTGCTCTGAAAGGAAACTTAGTGACTAACCCAACCTCTTCAAATTAGAGCCGGGAACCTGAGGCCCAGGGAGTTTCGGTCCCTGCACCGTCACGTGGCTATGTGGGAAGAAGGCCCTGATACGATGACTCCCAGCCTCATGGCACTTATTAAGAGCAAGGTGTCAAACGTCTAACCAGGACATGACACCTGCAAACAAGAGAAAAAAATTTAGCCCTGGGCCAACCTTGAGATATGAAGAATGTCATCTACAAAAGCTAATAGTCTAACAATGTGAAATATTCTGTCTACCAGCAGGAGACAAGCATAACTTAAAAACCACATGCACACATATAGAGAATTTTATGAAATATGGACTAGATCACACCCAATCTGGTTGCAGAGTAAAAAATGCAATTAGGTGGATGCTTGGTTTTGTGCCTATAGCATGTGGGATTGTGATTGTGAGCGTTTTCCACGTTCACCCAGGTATCTTGTAGTTAGGTTCACAGAAGCCTAGTAAGTGAGGCTTCCCACTCCTCATGGGGAGGTGCTCAGTAGCGATGCACAAGGGACACGAAACAGAATGGTGCCTTCTTTGGCCTTGTGTCTGGACAGAGCCCCGGTCACGGCAGCTGCGGCTGGTTACGTCAGCCTACAGACACCTGCTACCTGGAGGCTGAGGGCTTGCAGGTCTTGCCCCCCTAGGCCTGGGAGAGATGCTACTCCCAGTCTTCATAGCACTTCTCTGGTACAGGACGGGAAACGCGGCCTTGCTCCAACGCTAAGGAAATGAGGGCCTCCTTTTCCTGGTTTATGAGCCTAACTTCCAACCGACCGACACAGTTCTGCCACTGACTCTAGGAGGCACCTATTCGCTCACCGCCCTAGACGAAGGCCCTCGCCCTTGGAGTTGGACTTAGGGCATAGACATAGACAAAGATCAAAACCCCTCCCAGCTACACAGCCCGCGTGGTCCCAGGAGGGGATCTTTGCAGGGTCATTTCAGACCCACGGCTGTTGGGCACCCTCCAAAGAGACAGGCAGCGCTGTGACACTGGTAGACCAGAGAGTGACTGACTAATCCCCGCACGCAGCATGGGCTCCGTGGCTCCTCGGCCGTAGTAAGGGAGTAATGATGCTTCTTTGAACAGTGATGATGGTGATCTTTCAGTCTTCCATTCAGCAAATATTTATTGAGGACCTACTGTGTGCTGGGCATTGTTTGAGATGCTAAAAATAGAGCCCCAGATGAGACAAAACCTACTGGAGAAGAGCAGTACACTGACAACGAAGAGATAAACTTAATTTCAGGTTTTACTAAATGCTGTGATGATAGCCGGAGTGCTGGTGGGGGTTTATTTTAGATCGATCTGCCTACCCAGCAGCCTCCACAGTCGCTGCCACCTGTTAACCTGTGCTGTGCCCATGCCACCAAAACACCCTGTGCCAATCACTCTCCATCCCCCACGGGCAACACCATGGTCCCTCCCCCTAGCTTGCTCTCTCCCTAGGCAGACCCGGGGCCTCAGTTCCTTCTGCTGCTGCTCTCACCTTCTCCTCTCTGCCCCAGCTGCTCAGATGGCCAGGGCATTACTGCTCCCCAGAAAACTCTAACCCCACCTGTGCTGACAAGGCCACCTGTGCTGGGAACCTCCATGCCCAGAGGTTTGCCTGATTTCTGCCACTGCTGGAAACATCCAGAGAAAAGGGGCAAAAGTCCTTAGCAAGGGGAGGGGCAGCAGCTGAGACTGAGGGTGGCAGGATGGTTCCGGAAAGGAAGAGCAGGCTGAAGACAGGGCAAGTGGGTCTGAAAGAAATGAGGCTGCAGAGAGGTGGAGGGCTGGGCGGGAAACACCTGCTTCCCACTTGAACCCTGTGCATGGGGTTTCCTCCAGTGGCCCTGCCCCATGAACAGGTGTCCCCAGACTGCTCTGATCTGGTAAGGACAGAGGTGACCTCTGTGATGCTGAGACTTATTCAGTCCCCACCCCTGCTGTCCACCTCTGGACCTGGATTTTTACCCGTTGAGGTTTGGGTAGGCAGGAGCCAAGGAGGAGGGGACACCGACTTGAGAGCATACACAGCTAATACCCTTTCCCAGAGGGCTATCTCCTTCATTATTGGTAGTAGTGGGGATATTGAGAGCTAACATATATGAGTGTGTGCTCCATGCTTACTGATTACATGCTTTCCATGAATTATCTCATTGAGTTCACACAACCCAATGAGGTAGGTACTTTTCTTTCCATTTAACACACAGGGAACTTAGGCTCAGAGGGAGTTATAACTTGCCCAAGGGTCACGAAGCCACGTTTGTGGGTTTATCAAAGTACCTGTCCTTACACTCTACCGTTTTCATTTGCATCAGTCGGGTACCATGCACAACCCTACCCTCGGTCCCTGCACCCCATCTCTCCACCCAGGTGCTTACGGAAGCTTCAGCGCCAGCCACCCGACTGGGGACACATGTAGGGGGGACTGAGCCTGTGCTCTGCTCGCCAGGTCAAGTGCACAGAAGATACTGCAGTCCCTCCTCAGGGACACGGGACTAGCCCGCCACTGTCCACAGCATGACTGTTCACCAGCACACGGGTGGGTCTGGCTCCACGGTTCCCTGCCTTGCCATCCCTTGGCACATGGAGGTTGGTCCTCACACTGCCCCAAGAACCATCTTTGAAAGTTAGCATGTCACCCCTGCCTGAAAACATTCTCCATTCCTCATTGTCTATAAAACACACACACACACACCCGTTCTTTCTCTGGGCACAGAAATCTTTCAGAATCTTGTTCTACACACCCTCCAGCATCATTTCAGCCTCTCTCCCTTAGCTCCTGCCAAATTCCGATTTCCTCACTTCCCTGCAGATGCCTGCTCCTTTATTATTTTTTAAAATCCTCACCTGAGGATATGTTTATTGATTTTTAGAGAGAGAGGAAGAGAGAGAGAGAGAAAATATTTATCGGTTGCCTCCCATACATGCCACGACCAGGGATGGGACACACAACCTCGGTATGTGCCCTAACTGGGAATCAAACCTGCAAACTTTCAGTGTATGGGAAGACACTCCAACCAACTGAGCCACCCAGCCGGGCGCTGCCTGCTCCTGGGTGACCTGTGCCTTCGCACTTGCTGTCCCTCTGCCTGGTATGCTGTCCTCCAGCCTGACTTTCTGCCCTGCAAGTTCCCATTGCTCCATTGTCACCCAACTCAAATGTAACTGCTCTACGAAGTTTCCCTCAATTTCTCTGGGCGGTGTTAGCTGCTCTGCTCCAAGTCCCATACAAACATCATGAGGCCAGAATTGATCCGCTTCTCCCATCCCTGTGTTTGAGACCCAGGAGTCTGGGGCCAGCTTCACACCGTGGCTCCAACCTATTCTAAACGTGTGATGCTGAACAAGTCACTTCAGCCTCCAGTTTTCAAATGAGGGGAGGGGACCATATAGGTACCTATCTCATGTGCTTGCTGTGAGGTTCCCAGGGGATAATGTAGAGCAGCGGTCGCCAACCGGTGGTCCGTGGACCACTGGTGGCCCGTGAGGTCCGAAAGGTTGGTGGCCGCTGATTTAGAGTGCTGGCCAGAATAGAAAGACTATAACAAGTGCTCAATAAATATGAGCTATTATTACCTTCGTATTTATAGTATGCATAGGAGGAGCCACAAATAATAATGCAATGATAATTCATTGACATATTAATGATTCGTGGTCTCCACCAATGGCATTCATCAGCATGTGACACATTATTAGCTCTACAGAAAGTCAAGCAAATAGCCTTTGTCCCATAAGACAGAACACATTATAGGTAAGTAAATAGTAATCTGTGGAATAAACCATAAACACACATATAAAGTCAGAAAGGCCCTCTCCACTCCACGTGGGAGGCCTGGCCTATACCTGCTCTCTCTCCACCTTGGTTTTCCCAGAGCACTGAGGCCGGGGACAGGCACTGCTGCAGGGTGGGCAGGAGCACGGATGACAAAGCATGCCTGTGCTCCAACCCAGGTCTCCTGCTAACCAGCTGTGGCCTTGCACAAGTCATTTCATTCTGTGCCTCAGTTCTGTTACCTGTAGAATGGGGGGATAACAGTGCCTAGGCTGTAGCACTGTTAGGAAGATGAATTGATGAAGCACTTGGAGCATGTCTGGTGCATGTTAAGAGCTCAAGTAGCACTTAACTTATCGGCCCTGTGTCAGGCAACCTTTTCCAGAGTTAAACAGCTAAATGATTTTTGAGATAGTGAAGGGAGAAATTGTTGAAACTTTCCATTTAATTTTGCTACATATTACCAGGTCAGGAGGAAATTGCACATGTCTTTGCTGATCATTCCAGAAAAAAATATCAGGAAAAGGGGAGATTTCAGGAGTTTCTTGAATTACGGGGAAGAGGATTAGATTAGTGAATGTGGGCGGAGGGAAGGTCCCCCCCCTAGGGATCCCCTGGGACCAGGATGGGTAACCAGGAGGAAGAGGATAGTGGGGTCAGGAGATGAAAGGAACACCCCCCCAGAGCTGATGCATGGAGGGCGCCTGGCGCACTGACGGTAGTGAGGGCTGGATTGGTCCTGAGTAGTGGCAGGGGAGCTGCGCTGGGGACGGAGTCTGCCAGCAGAGTGGGGGGCTGGGGTTTCGGCTGCCTTTGTTCAGGTGTGAGTCCATCATTGGGCCTGGTGAGGGAAAATCTATCAGCATGAACTGCCTCCCATACGTGCCCTGACCAGGAATCGAACCCACAACCTTTTGACGTACATGACAATGCTCCAACCAACTGAGCCATCTGGATAGGGCTGAACAGCTACTTAAAAAAAAAATACTGTTATGGAAACTTTAGGAACATCCACAAAAGCTAAGGGACATGTACACCAGGTTCTAACAGCCCGACATTTCATTTACACTCTCCTTGCTTTCCCACCACCCCTCTGGGCTATTTGAAGCAAATCCCAAACATAGCATCATTTCATCCATAAACATATGAGCGAGTCTCTGAAAGATAAAGGACCCTTTCTCCTTCTGTAAGATGACAGAAGCACCATCATAACAGTGCGACAGTTACAGCATTTCCCCAGCATCACCAGTGAGCACCTATGTTTGGAGGGAATTCACAGCTGGCCTAACCAGCTCCCCCCTCCTCCCCCTACCCCCCCCCCCCCCAGCTTCGGTGACCTTTTCCTCCTGCCGGGCGGTCACCTCTGGTTGTCTTCCTTCTATTTTAAGAATTCACCCTCCCCTTCCCCGCTGTCCTTAAGGCTGGCACTTTCTCTGACACACATGTTGGACGTGAATGTCCCTGTCGCCACCCTCCCTCCGCGCTGTCATGGGCCTGAGAACTGGCCATTTCAGTACAAAAGGCCAGTCCCCAGTCCAAAGCTGCCGTGTGTGTCCCAGGGTAGCTAGTGGTGGCCGCCTGGCTGACCACCACTAGCTACCCTGGGACACACACGGCAGCTGATATGTTGGATGTTTCTGCTTTTGGTAGATTTCACGGAATAGAGACACAGCCACACGGCAGCTGACCAGGGTAAAGGAGAAGGGCGAAGAGCCTGCAGAACACGATAGAGTAGACACACTGCCCAAGCCCAACGTATGCAGATTTCAAAGATTTAAAAAAAAATGAGGGGGATGCGGTCCTGTCAGTCACAAATCTGTCACTTAGGCTATCTCTGTGAGCCCCTCAGGGCCCCCAGTACGGGGTACAACCTTGCACTCGGAGTGGTTACGTGGCTCGCCCACAGTCTCACACCCTGTCAGCCTGTGACACCAATCCACACAGGCACCCCACGCTGTCTGCCCTGCATTGTAGCCTAGTGACTGGTAACAATATCAGCAAACAACTGCCCAGACATAGCACTTACCCATCGCGGGCACTTCCCATTATTAACTCCCTTAATCCTCCCCCAACCCAATGAGGTAGAAGCTCTAAGTTACAGACGAAGGTGCAAGACACAGAGAAGTTAAGTGACACGCCAGAGCAGCACTGGTGACTGGGGCGTGAATGTGGGATGTGGGCCTGCATGTGGCTTTAGAAGGTTCTATGCTGACATCATGACCCACTGCTCCAGAATGGGTCCCCCTGGCAGGATGGCCCTGACCACACATAGACTTTGGGGACTGCTCTGAAAATTAAGTGGTTAGTCCCCTGTGCAAGTCTAAATAAATGTGAAAAGAAACAAGTCTGCTTATGAGAGAGACTGTGTGTGGGTTGTGGGTGTGAACGCCGTACACAGAGAAAATGTGCCCATCCCGGAGGCCCGCGCCTATTGTGACGCCGTGGGACAGGTGCCACGGCCTACACCTGTCACACACACCCGCACAGCTCATGTCCCCTGGTCCTTACACCTTGCTCTGTTTCTGAACCTTCTTATGGATATCACTTAACGCCAGACACTTCTTTCTATTGTCACGTGCTGTGCGTGGGAGGAGATATACCACGATAGCTAATTATTAATTTTTTTAAAAAACTCTGGAAACCTAATTAAAGTTGCGGTGATTTTAGCAGTTCGGACTGCAAGAGGTATTTGCTTGCCCCGGTTTGTGTGGAGCGAGCGGCAGGCGAGCTGTGTGTGGCAGGTCTGGCCCTCTCCCTGTCGCCATCCCATTTGCATGAGGGCCCGGATTTGTCTTTGGCTCCTTGTATGGTTAGGGATGAGACCCTCGGTCCCAGGGGAGGGGGGCAGGTGTTGCTCCAGTCGAGCGAATGGAACCAAATTACAGGCCCGTCTGTCACCTCCTCTGGGAGAAGGTGGAGGGAAGGAGGGAGGGGGACGGGAGGGGGACAGAGGCAGAAGGGGGGAGGGGAGAGGCCACTGGGCCAGGAGAAGGGAGAGCCAGCATCTGAAGGGGGCTGCCAGTGTGAGACAACAGCCCGGCAGCCTCCATGCAGGAGGAGGAACGAGGAGGATGGGGTGACAGCTCCGGGGGGTGGGAGGTGGGGACACCGCGTGGCCTGCGACCTCAGGCTCTTCACTGACCCGCCGTGACCCACAGCCACTTAGGCCGCGTCTATGCGGCGCCAGCAAACACTCACGCTGGAATTGGTTTTCACTAAATTGACGGATATATTTTCTGACTGCACTGACTTGGGGGCTGTGTCTCTATTCCGTGAAATCTACCGAAAGCAGAAACATCCAACATATCCATTCCCTTCATCCTTTGGGCTAGCAGCTTGCGCACGCACACACACGCGCGCGCACACACACACACACACACACACACACTTTAATTAAGCCACACCAATTTGCGCGTGCAGACACAGATGCCCCTCCGTGACTGTAGCCCCCCGCACTTCTGCCTGGATTTGTCCTTCGGGGAGAGCGCTACCGGCTGATGGCTGAGGCCACCCGGCGATGTCCCGCAGCTTCATTAACACGGGAAGTTACTTCGAGCTGCCGGATATAATCAGAGATAACGATGAACACTCTGCCGTCGGGGGCAGCCCCTGGAGATGGCCCTTCTGCCCAGCGCTCCAGTGGGGCCCAGCAGTGTTATTCTAAGCTGCCCGAGAAAAAACACAAACAGATGACCGGCCCTCTGTGGAACACGGGGACAGCGATCATAAATTGCCATCACTGTGCCTTTTGTTGTGAATAGAGTGGTGCAAAGACTACAGGAGAGAATGAGAAGGGAACAGATCTCAAACCAGATAGAGCGGTTCCGATAAGAAACCAGTCCTTGGCGGGTCCTCCAGACTAGTGTGGAGAAAGCAGTTCCACACACTTATTCTTCCTCTTACCTCTGGGGCAGGGGAGGTTAAAGAAATTGTCAGTTCCCACTAGCTCTTTCAATAAGAAAAGAACTGAGGCATGGAGTGATGATGTGCGGTGGGGCTGAGAAGAGACAAATTTCTTCCCCTTCTCTCCGACAATACTAGTAAAATGATTGACAGATAATTCCCCCTGTGAGAGGAAGGAAGAATCGCTAGCAGACAATGGGCTGGGCTTCCACTGTGGCTGCTAGGGTTCTGTCCATCCGATGTCAAGTGATGACTGAAAAGTGAAAAATTAATTCCATTATCCAGCTGCTGTTGCTGCTGGGTGCCAAAAGGCCCAGATGTTTCCAAACATCTGGGTATTTGACGGCATGTTTTTACCATATATCCAGATGCTCTGTATTGTGTGGACAAAGGCCAGACTCAGACACGGAGAAGAAAAGAAACTGAGAAGTGGGGAGCCGAGAGCTTCACAGGGGGGACTGAGTGGTGATGGGGGAAGAAAAGGGTGAATTAAAGAATAAAAGCGCATGTGAAAAGAGGCAGAACCATAAAAGCAAGTCAGGGTTCCAAAAGAGAAGGATTGCCCTTAGCTGGTTGGCTCAGTGGATAGAGCATCGGCCTGTGTACTGAAGGGTCCCGGGTTCGATTCCAGTCAAGGGTACATGCCTCGGTTGTGGGCTTGATTCCCAGTAGGGGGCGTGCAGGAGGCAGCCAATCAATGATTCTCTCTCATCACTGATGTTTCCATCTCTCTCTCCTTCTCACTTCCTCTCTGAAATCAATAATATATTTTTTTAAAAACTCAGAAAAAAAAGTCAAAAGAGAGGAACTTTCTGTTCTTGGCCTCGCTCTCACCCTGATTCCATGGAAAGTACTTCACCTTGCCCGCGGCTGTGTGATAGGGAAAAGGTCCGAGCAGTGACCTGGAAGTCACCCTGAGGAGACCCGGGAAGCAATCTGGGCCCCAGACATCACGCTTACCCAGGGTGGGTGGCTGTGTGTCTGCAAAGAAGTGAGACTAGAATGTGGAAACGTGATTAATACATCGGGGACGTGGTTATCACATACAGGAATGAAACGTCGACATTCCAGTCAAGGAAGTCTACGCTACACAAAGCATTGCAATGCGCCGATTAGTCAACTTTGTTCCCAGTTATCAATCAAGATGATGAGCGTGGTAGAGACAGAACCGGGGATGGTGTACCAGAAGGAAAGGGGTAATTGAGTGGGGGAAGGCTGTGCAGCTTGGTGACAGATTTAGAGGAGGGGACATGATGTGATTGAGGTGATGGTGGGAGTAAGCATTAGGCTTTCAGGACAGCTCACAAAGCCGCCTGTAATTCCCAAGATGTCTGTTATCTATGAATGCAAATCAGGAGGGAGTGACATCATGTCAGATTATGGCCACAGGGAGTAATTATTTAGACATTAAAGGCTACTGAAGGGAGTGGCTGACAATATTAATGATGTCCAGATGGACAGAGTGTGATGCGAAAATTATTTTCTGGTACAAAGAACAAGGGAATTCTGATCAGGTTTTCTCTTCTGTTGGACAGTCTGCATCTCTTGGAGGTTTGCCGCTCAAAGAGATGGTGGCACTCAGAGATGGTGAATCAAAGCACCGCGGGGTTTGCAGAAGGAGCCACAGTCTCCAGCTCCGCAGTGGCAAAGCACAATCAATATGCAAAACACTCCCGTAATCATTACAGCTATGAAGAGAGGAAATAATCTCAAGGTGGTGTATGTACCAAGCTGGTGACTGGAAACTCTTCTTTTCCAACTCTTGCACCACCCATGCTGCCTTTCTTCCCCAAGTACAGCAGCGGCAGCAACCTGTTGCTTGGTTTTCATGGACCTCACTCTCCCCTGCTCCTTCTGCAATACTAGTGCTAATACAGACACCTTGGCCATTAATACTGGTACCAGCTGCTTTACCACAGGTAACGTCTTCTCAGCCATCGCGGAGAAATGCAGCCTGGCCAAGACCACGGTACTGACGACAACAACAGCAAAAAGGGAGGAAACCACATCCTGGGATCAATACTGGGAAAGAGTCACAGGCAATGGCTAAAGACCAGTTTCTAGAAGATCCAGAGGCAGAGTCTGCTGATCTGGAATGCAGATGGGACAGTGCTGCCTGGAGTTCTGTTCTCTTCCCAGAGCAGGTGGTGAGATTCAAGTGAGAATCACCAGGGTGCCAGGCCTGTTGTTCACCTCTCTGACCCTCCTGAGAGTGAATGACGCAGCCAGGAGAAAACAAATGGGTCTCCAATATATGGGAAGTTCCTGCATAACATTAAAAGGATCAGGGGCACAGGTGATGTTTTAGCCTCTTACACTGGAGAGTCACTAAGTGGGTAAAGAGGATTCAGAAAGTGAATAGGTAACTGCAAAGATGGTCTCCAGGATTCCCTCTTGTCCCTGCCCTCCAAGATTGTGGCTGACAATACCAAAATGCACCTTCTAGACTGGGCCATGGCTTCATCCACCTCTCAGATTCATACCAGAAAAAAAATAAAATAAACAAACATCTTTCCGGTATTATCACCTTCACACTAGAGG